>NW_024037448.1:0-32007 GCF_015832195.1 Motacilla alba alba
TTTGCTGTGCTGGCACCCAATTTCTGTCGGCGAAAAGTCATGGAGAAGCTTTTGGCTTGGATGCAGACGACGAGAGAGGCAGAAGACAGAGGTACGGGGCTGTCCGGAGCGAAGTGCCGCTGGCCGGCGTCTTTCGCCCGAAGCACCACACGGGGACGCACCGAGACCATCACAAGCAGCAGTGCGCGAAGAAGCGGCTCTTTCGCATTCGCTAGACGGAGAGCCGGCAGCTTGCAGGAGGTGAAGAAGCAAGCCGCACAACAGCAGCATTGTGGGCGCAGCTCTCTTACTGCTGCGGGATGGTGGATTGCCACTCGTATGCCTTTGAAAATCACGTTAGCATGCGAATGGAAGAAGTTTTTTGGACAACTTTGCAATGCATCTTGCTAGTGCTCCTGCAACGCTCCGTGGAAACTCTTGCGGGTCTCTTTGCGCTGCGAGATGCAAAGAACTGGGTGAACTCGTCAAACAAGATCGGTAGATGTTTGCAGTGCTGGCACACTTTCTCTCTCGGCGAGAAGTCATGGAGAATCTTTTGGCTAGGATGCAGACGACGAGAGAGGCAGAAGACGGAGGTACGGGGCTGTCCGGAGCGAAGTGCCGCTGGCCGGCGTCTTTCGCCCGAAGCAGCGCGCCGGAGCGCACCGCCACCGGCACAAGCAGCAGTGCGCAAAGTAGCGGCTCTTTCGCTTTCGCTAGACGGAGAGCCGGCAGCTTGCAGGAGGTGAAGAAGCAAGCCGCACAACAGCAGCATTGTGGGCGCAGCTGTCGAACTGCTGCGGGATGGTGGATTGCCACTCGTATGCCTTTGAAAATCACGTTAGCATGCGAATGGAAGAAGTTTTTGGACAACTTTGCAATGCATCTTGCTAGTGCTCTTGCAACGCTCCGTGGAAACTCTTGCGGGTCTCTTGCGCTGCGAGATGCAAAGAACTGGGTGAACTCGTCAAACAAGATCGGTAGATGTTTGCAGTGCTGGCACACTTTCTCTCTCGGCGAGAAGTCATGGAGAAGCTTTTGGCTAGGATGCAGACGACGAGAGAGGCAAGAAGACGGAGGTACGGGCTGTCCGGAGCGAAGTGCCGCTGGCCGGCGTCTTTCGCCCGAAGCAGCGCGCCGGAGCCGCACCGCCACCGGCACAAGCAGCAGTGCGCGAAGAAGCGGCTCTTTCGCTTTCGCTAGACGGAGAGCCGGCAGCTTGCAGGAGGTGAAGAAGCAAGCCGCACAACAGCAGCATTGTGTGCGCAGCTCTCTTACTGCTGCGGGATGGTGGATTGCCACTCGTATGCCTTTGAAAATCACGTTAGCATTGCGAATTGGAAGAAGTTTTTGGACAACTTTGCAATGCATCTTGCTAGTGCTCCTGCAACGCTCCGTGGAAACTCTTGCGGGTCTCTTTGCGCTGCGAGATGCAAAGAACTGGGTGAACTCGTCAAGCAAGATCGGAAGATGTTTGCAGTGCTGGCACACTTTCTCTCTCGGCGAGAAGTCATGGAGAAGCTTTTGGCTAGAATGCAGACGACGAGAGAGGCAGAAGACGGAGGTACGGGGCTGTCCGGAGCGAAGTGCCGCTGGCCGGCGTCTTTCGCCCGAAGCAGCGCTCCGGAGCGCACCGCCACCGGCACAAGCAGCAGTGCGCGAAGTAGCGGCTCTTTCGCTTTCGCTAGACGGAGAGCCGGCAGCTTGCAGGAGGTGAAGAAGCAAGCCGCACAACAGCAGCATTGTGGGCGCAGCTCTCTTACTGCTGCGGGATGGTGGATTGCCACTCGCATGCCTTTGAAAATCACGTTAGCATGCGAATGGAAGAAGTTTTTGGACAACTTTGCAATGCATCTTGCTAGTGCTCCTGCAACGCTCCGTGGAAACTCTTGCGGGTCTCTTTGCGCTGCGAGATGCAAAGAACTGGGTGAACTCGTCAAACAAGATCGGAAGATGTTTGCAGTGCTGGCACACTTTCTCTCTCGGCGAGAAGTCATGGAGAAGCTTTTGGCTAGGATGCAGACGACGAGAGAGGCAGAAGACGGAGGTACGGGGCTATCCGGAGCGAAAGTGCCGCTGGCCGGCGTCTTTCGCCCGAAGCAGCGCTCCGGAGCGCACCGCCACCGGCACAAGCAGCAGTGCGCGAAGTAGCGGCTCTTTCGCTTTCGCTAGACGGAGAGCCGGCAGCTTACAGGAGGTGAAGAAGCAAGCCGCACAACAGCAGCATTGTGTGCGCAGCTCTCGAACTGCTGCGGGATGGTGGATTGCCACTCGTATGCCTATTAAAATCACGTTAGCATGCGAATGGAAGAAGTTTTTGGACAACTTTGCAATGCATCTTGCTAGTGCTCCTGCAACGCTCCGTGGAAACTCTTGCGGGTCTCTTTGCGCTGCGAGATGCAAAGAACTGGGTGAACTCGTCAAACAAGATCGGAAGATGTTTGCAGTGCTGGCACACTTTCTCTCTCGGCGAGAAGTCATGGAGAAGCTTTTGGCTAGGATGCAGACGACGAGAGAGGCAGAAGACGGAGGTACGGGGCTGTCCGGAGCGAAGTGCCCGCTGGCCGGCGTCTTTCGCCCGAAGCAGCGCTCCGGAGCGCACCGCCACCGGCACAAGCAGCAGTGCGCAAAGTAGCGGCTCTTTCGCTTTCGCTAGACGGAGAGCCGGCAGCTTGCAGGAGGTGAAGAAGCAAGCCGCACAACAGCAGCATTGTGGGCGCAGCTCTCGAACTGCTGCGGGATGGTGGATTGCCACTCGTATGCCTATGAAAATCACGTTAGCATGCGAATGGAAGAAGTTTTTGGACAACTTTGCAATGCATCTTGCTAGTGCTCCTGCAACGCTCCGTGGAAACTCTTGCGGGTCTCTTTGAGCTGCGAGATGCAAAGAACTGGGTGAACTCGTCAAGCAAGATCGGTAGATGTTTGCAGTGCTGGCACACTTTCTCTCTCGGCGAGAAGTCATGGAGAAGCTTTTGGCTAGGATGCAGACGACGAGAGAGGCAGAAGACGGAGGTACGGGGCTGTCCGGAGCGAAGTGCCGCTGGTCGCCGTCTTTCGCCCGAAGCAGCGCTCCGGAGCGCACCGCCACCGGCACAAGCAGCAGTGCGCGAAGTAGCGGCTCTTTCGCTTTCGCTAGACGGAGAGCCGGCAGCTTGCAGGAGGTGAAGAAGCAAGCCGCACAACAGCAGCATTGTGGGCGCAGCTCTCGAACTGCTGCGGGATGGTGGATTGCCACTCGTATGCCTATGAAAATCACGTTAGCATGCGAATGGAAGAAGTTTTTGGACAACTTTGCAATGCATCTTGCTAGTGCTCCTGCAACGCTCCGTGGAAACTCTTGCGGGTCTCTTTGAGCTGCGAGATGCAAAGAACTGGGTGAACTCGTCAAGCAAGATCGGAAGATGTTTGCAGTGCTGGCACACTTTCTCTCTCGGCGAGAAGTCATGGAGAAGCTTTTGGCTAGGATGCAGACGACGAGAGAGGCAGAAGACGGAGGTACGGGGCTGTCCGGAGCGAAGTGCCGCTGGCCGGCGTCTTTCGCCCGAAGCAGCGCTCCGGAGCGCACCGCCACCGGCACAAGCAGCAGTGCGCGAAGTAGCGGCTCTTTCGCTTTCGCTAGACGGAGAGCCGGCAGCTTGCAGGAGGTGAAGAAGCAAGCCGCACAACAGCAGCATTGTGGGCGCAGCTCTCTTACTGCTGCGGGATGGTGGATTGCCACTCGTATGCCTTTGAAAATCACGTTAGCATGCGAATGGAAGAAGTTTTTGGACAACTTTGCAATGCATCTTGCTAGTGCTCCTGCAACGCTCCGTGGAAACTCTTGCGGGTCTCTTTGAGCTGCGAGATGCAAAGAACTGGGTGAACTCGTCAAGCAAGATCGGAAGATGTTTGCAGTGCTGTCACACTTTCTCTCTCGGCGAGAAGTCATGGAGAAGCTTTTGGCTAGGATGCAGACGACGAGAGAGGCAGAAGACGGAGGTACGGGGCTATCCGGAGCGAAGTGCCGCTGGCCGGCGTCTATCGCCCGAAGCAGCGCTCCGGAGCGCACCGGCACCGGCACAAGCAGCAGTGCGCGAAGTAGCGGCTCTTTCGCTTTCGCTAGACGGAGAGCCGGCAGCTTGCAGGAGGTGAAGAAGCAAGCCGCACAACAGCAGCCTTGTGTGCGCAGCTCTCGAACTGCTGCGGGATGGTGGTTTGCCATTCGTATGCCTATGAAAATCACGTTAGCATGCGAATGGAAGAAGTTTTTTGGCAACTTTGCAATGCATCTTGCTAGTGCTCCTGCAACGCTCCGTGGAAACTCTTGCGGGTCTCTTTGAGCTGCGAGATGCAAAGAACTGGGTGAACTCGTCAAGCAAGATCGGAAGATGTTTGCAGAGCTGGCACACTTTCTCTCTCGGCGAGAAGTCATGGAGAAGCTTTTGGCTAGGATGCACACGACGAGAGAGGCAGAAGACGGAGGTACGGGGCTGTCCGGAGCGAAGTGCCGCTGGCCGGCGTCTTTCGCCCGAAGCAGCGCGCCGGAGCGCACCGCCACCGGCACAAGCAGCAGTGCGCGAAGTAGCGGCTCTTTCGCCTTCGCTAGACGGAGAGCCGGCAGCTTGCAGGAGGTGAAGAAGCAAGCCGCACAACAGCAGCATTGTGGGCGCAGCTCTCGAACTGCTGCGGGATGGTGGATTGCCACTCGTATGCCTTTGAAAATCACGTTAGCATGCGAATGGAAGAAGTTTTTGGACAACTTTGCAATGCATCTTGCTAGTGCTCCTGCAACGCTCCGTAGAAACTCTTGCGGGTCTCTTTGCTCTGCGAGATGCAAAGAACAGGGTGAACTCGTCAAACAAGATCGGAAGATGTTTGCAGTGCTGTCACACTTTCTCTCTCGGCGAGAAGTCATGGAGAAGCTTTTGGCTAGGATGCAGACGACGAGAGAGGCAGAAGACGGAGGTACGGGGCTATCCGGAGCGAAGTGCCGCTGGCCGGCGTCTTTCGCCCGAAGCAGCGCTCCGGAGCGCACCGCCACCGGCACAAGCAGCAGTGCGCGAAGAAGCGGCTCTTTCGCTTTCGCTAGACGGAGAGCCGGCAGCTTGCAGGAGGTGAAGAAGCAAGCCGCACAACAGCAGCTTTGTGGGCGCAGCTCTCGAACTGCTGCGGGATGGTGGATTGCCACTCGTATGCCTATGAAAATCACGTTAGCATGCGAATGGAAGAAGTTTTTGGACAACTTTGCAATGCATCTTGCTAGTGCTCCTGCAACGCTCCGTGGAAACTCTTGCGGGTCTCTTTGAGCTGCGAGATGCAAAGAACTGGGTGAACTCGTCAAGCAAGATCGGAAGATGTTTGCAGTGCTGGCACACTTTCTCTCTCGGCGAGAAGTCATGGAGAAGCTTTTGGCTAGGATGCAGACGACGAGAGAGGCAGAAGACGGAGGTACGGGGCTGTCCGGAGCGAAGTGCCGCTGGTCGGCGTCTTTCGCCCGAAGCAGCGCTCCGGAGCGCACCGCCACCGGCACAAGCAGCAGTGCGCGAAGTAGCGGCTCTTTCGCTTTCGCTAGACGGAGAGCCGGCAGCTTGCAGGAGGTGAAGAAGCAAGCCGCACAACAGCAGCCTTGTGTGCGCAGCTCTCTTACTGCTGCGGGATGGTGGGATTGCCACTCGTATGCCTTTGAAAATCACGTTAGCATGCGAATGGAAGAAGTTTTTGGACAACTTTGCAATGCATCTTGCTAGTGCTCCTGCAACGCTCCGTGGAAACTCTTGCGGGTCTCTTTGCTCTGCGAGATGCAAAGAACTGGGTGAACTCGTCAAGCAAGATCGGAAGATGTTTGCAGAGCTGGCACACTTTCTCTCTCGGCGAGAAGTCATGGAGAAGCTTTTGGCTAGGATGCAGACGACGAGAGAGGCAGAAGACGGAGGTACGGGGCTGTCCGGAGCGAAGTGCCGCTGGCCGGCGTCTTTCGCCCGAAGCAGCGCGCCGGAGCGCACCGCCACCGGCACAAGCAGCAGTGCGCGAAGAAGCGGCTCTTTCGCCTTCGCTAGACGGAGAGCCGGCAGCTTGCAGGAGGTGAAGAAGCAAGCCGCACAACAGCAGCATTGTGGGCGCAGCTCTCGAACTGCTGCGGGATGGTGGATTGCCACTCGTATGCCTTTGAAAATCACGTTAGCATGCGAATGGAAGAAGTTTTTGGACAACTTTGCAATGCATCTTGCTAGTGCTCCTGCAACGCTCCGTGGAAACTCTTGCGGGTCTCTTTGCTCTGCGAGATGCAAAGAACAGGGTGAACTCGTCAAACAAGATCGGAAGATGTTTGCAGTGCTGGCACACTTTCTCTCTCGGCGAGAAGTCATGGAGAAGCTTTTGGCTTGGATGCAGACGACGAGAGAGGCAGAAGACGGAGGTACGGGGCTGTCCGGAGCGAAGTGCCGCTGGTCGGCGTCTTTCGCACGAAGCAGCGCTCCGGAGCGCACCGCCACCGGCACAAGCAGCAGTGCGCGAAGTAGCGGCTCTTTCGCTTTCGCTAGACGGAGAGCCGGCAGCTTGCAGGAGGTGAAGAAGCAAGCCGCACAACAGCAGCCTTGTGTGCGCAGCTCTCGAACTGCTGCGGGATGGTGGTTTGCCATTCGTATGCCTATGAAAATCACGTTAGCATGCGAATGGAAGAAGTTTTTTGGCAACTTTGCAATGCATCTTGCTAGTGCTCCTGCAACGCTCCGTGGAAACTCTTGCGGGTCTCTTTGAGCTGCGAGATGCAAAGAACTGGGTGAACTCGTCAAGCAAGATCGGAAGATGTTTGCAGTGCTGGCACACTTTCTCTCTCGGCGAGAAGTCATGGAGAAGCTTTTGGCTAGGATGCAGACGACGAGAGAGGCAGAAGACGGAGGTACGGGGCTATCCGGAGCGAAGTGCCGCTGGCCGGCGTCTTTCGCCCGAAGCAGCGCGCCGGAGCGCACCGCCACCGGCACAAGCAGCAGTGCGCGAAGTAGCGGCTCTTTCGCTTTCGCTAGACGGAGAGCCGGCAGCTTGCAGGAGGTGAAGAAGCAAGCCGCACAACAGCAGCATTGTGGGCGCAGCTCTCGAACTGCTGCGGGATGGTGGATTGCCACTCGTATGCCTTTGAAAATCACGTTAGCATGCGAATGGAAGAAGTTTTTGGACAACTTTGCAATGCATCTTGCTAGTGCTCCTGCAACGCTCCGTGGAAACTCTTGCGGGTCTCTTTGCTCTGCGAGATGCAAAGAACTGGGTGAACTCGTCAAGCAAGATCGGTAGATGTTTGCAGTGCTGTCACACTTTCTCTCTCGGCGAGAAGTCATGGAGAAGCTTTTAGCTAGGATGCAGACGACGAGAGAGGCAGAAGACGGAGGTACGGGGCTGTCCGGAGCGAAGTGCCGCTGGCCGGCGTCTTTCGCCCGAAGCAGCGCTCCGGAGCGCACCGCCACCGGCACAAGCAGCAGTGCGCGAAGTAGCGGCTCTTTCGCTTTCGCTAGACGGAGAGCCGGCAGCTTGCAGGAGGTGAAGAAGCAAGCCGCACAACAGCAGCATTGTGGGCGCAGCTCTCGAACTGCTGCGGGATGGTGGATTGCCACTCGTATGCCTTTGAAAATCACGTTAGCATGCGAATGGAAGAAGTTTTTGGACAACTTTGCAATGCATCTTGCTAGTGCTCCTGCAACGCTCCGTGGAAACTCTTGCGGGTCTCTTTGCTCTGCGAGATGCAAAGAACTGGGTGAACTCGTCAAGCAAGATCGGAAGATGTTTGCAGAGCTGGCACACTTTCTCTCTCGGCGAGAAGTCATGGAGAAGCTTTTGGCTAGGATGCAGACGACGAGAGAGGCAGAAGACGGAGGTACGGGGCTGTCCGGAGCGAAGTGCCGCTGGCCGGCGTCTTTCGCCCGAAGCAGCGCTCCGTAGCGCACCGCCACCGGCACAAGCAGCAGTGCGCGAAGTAGCGGCTCTTTCGCTTTCGCTAGACGGAGAGCCGGCAGCTTGCAGGAGGTGAAGAAGCAAGCCGCACAACAGCAGCATTGTGGGCGCAGCTCTCGAACTGCTGCGGGATGGTGGATTGCCACTCGTATGTCTTTGAAAATCACGTTAGCATGCGAATGGAAGAAGTTTTTGGACAACTTTGCAATGCATCTTGCTAGTGCTCCTGCAACGCTCCGTGGAAACTCTTGCGGGTCTCTTTGCGCTGCGAGATGCAAAGAACTGGGTGAACTCGTCAAGCAAGATCGGAAGATGTTTGCAGTGCTGGCACACTTTCTCTCTCGGCGAGAAGTCATGGAGAAGCTTTTGGCTAGGATGCAGACGACGAGAGAGGCAGAAGACGGAGGTACGGAGCTGTCCGGAGCGAAGTGCCGCTGGCCGGCGTCTTTCGCCCGAAGCAGCGCTCCGTAGCGCACCGCCACCGGCACAAGCAGCAGTGCGCGAAGAAGCGGCTCTTTCGCCTTCGCTAGACGGAGAGCCGGCAGCTTGCAGGAGGTGAAGAAGCAAGCCGCACAACACCAGCCCACTGCGGCTAGCTGGTTGCTAGATTTCCACGAATTTCAAGTTGCCACCAAGGGACAGGCTGCCACCAGTGCCAAGTCAGGCTGCTTGCAGAGTGCCTGAAGAGCTCTGCCAACTGAGACCAGGAACGTGGGCTGGTGAGTTTTGTATTCCGGGGCAGAAGCTGTGTCAGTATCAGGTAGGCCCTCAGTCCTTAGGGGCCGTCTGCCTGCTGGATTTCCGCCAATATCAAGATGCCGCCCAGGGACAAGCTGCCACCTGTGCCAACTCAGGCTGCTTTGAGAGTGCCCATGGAGCTCTGCAAACGGAGACCAGGAACGTGGGGGGTGGGTTTTCTTTCCCCGGGCAGAAGCCTTTTTCAGTACCAAGTAGGCCCTTGGCCCTTTGGGGCGGCTGCTCGCTGGATTTCCGCGAATATCAAGTTGCCGCCCAGGGACAAACTGCCACATGTGCCAATTCGGGCTGCTTTGAGTGTGCCCATGGAGTTCTGCAATCTGAGACCAGGCACGTGGTGTGGTGAGCTTAGTTTACCTGGGCAGAAGCCTTTGTCAGTACCAGGTAGGCCTTCGCCCTTCGGGGCCAGCTGCCTGCTGGGTTTTTGCGAATCTGAAGATGCTGCCCAGGGACAAGCTGCCACCTGTGCCAACTCGCGCTGCCTTGAGAGTTCCCATGGAGCTCTGCAAACTGAGACCATTAACGTGGGTTGGTCTGTTTTGTTTCCCTGGGCAGAAGCATTTGTCAGTACCAGGTAGGCCCTTGGCACTTATGGGCCGGCTGCCGGCTGGATTTCCGCCAATATCAAGATGCCGCCCCGGGGCAAGCTGCTACCTGTGCCAACTCGGGCTGCTTTAAGAGTGCCCACAGAGCTCTGCAAACTGAGACCAGGAACGTGGGGTGGTGGGTTTTTTTTCCTGGGCAGAAGCCTTTGTCAGTACCAGGTAGGCTCTCAGTCCTTAGGGGCCGTCGGCCTGCTGGATTTCGACGAATATCAAGATGCCGCCCAGGGACAAGCTGCCACCTGTGGCAACTCACGCTGATTTTAGAGTACCCATGGAGCTCTGCAAACTGAGACCATTAACGTGTGTTGGCGAGTTTTGTTTACCTGGGCAGAAGCCTTTGTCTGTTCCAGGTAGGCCCTCGGCCCTTAGGGGCAGACTGCCTGCTGGATTTCCGCCAATATCAAGATGCCGCCCAGGGACAAGCTGCCACCTGTGCTAACTCGGTCTGCTTTGAGAGTGCCCACGGAGCTCTGCAAACTGAGACCAGGAACGTGGGGTGGTGGGTTTTCTTACCCAGGGCAGAAGCCTTTGTCAGTACCAGGTATGCCCTTGGCCCTTAGGGACGGCTGCCTGCTGGATTTCCGCGAATATCAAGATGCCGCCCAAGGACAAACTGCCACC
This sequence comes from Motacilla alba alba, assembly GCF_015832195.1. Classification (NCBI taxonomy): domain Eukaryota; kingdom Metazoa; phylum Chordata; class Aves; order Passeriformes; family Motacillidae; genus Motacilla; species Motacilla alba. Next base: position 9,885 of record NW_024037448.1, read on the forward strand.
TGTGCCAACTCAGGCTGCTTTGAGAGTGCCCACGGAGCTCTGAAAACTGGGACCAGGAACGTGGGATGTGAGGTTTTTTTCCCGAGGCAGAAGCCTTTGTCAGTACCCAGGTAGGCCCTCGCCCTTGGGGGCTGGCTGCCTGCAGGATTTCCGCAAATATCAAGATGCCGCCCAGGGACAAGCTGCCACCTGTGCCAACTCGGGCTGCTTTGAGAGTGCCCATGGAGCTCTGCAAACTGAGACCAGGAACGTGGGTTGGTGAGTTCTGTTTTGCCGGGCAGAAGCCTTTGTCAGTACGAAGGTAGGCCCACCGCCGTTTTGGGCTGTCTGGCTGCAGGATATCCGCGAATCTGAATATGCCGCCCAGGGACAAGCTGCCACCTGTGCCAACTCGGGCTGCTTTGAGAGTGCCCAATGGAGCTCTGCAAACTGAGAGAAGGAACGTGGCGTTGTGAATTTTGTTTTCCAGGGACAGAAGCCTTTGTCAGTACCAGGTAGGCCGTCTGACCTTCGAGGCCGGGTGGCAGCGGGATTTCCACGCATATCTAAAGATGCCGCCTAGGGACAAGCTGCCACCCGTGCCAACTCGCGCTGCTTTGAGAGTGCCCATGGAGCTCTGAAAACTGGGACCATTAACGTGGGTTGGTGGGTTTTATTTCCCTGGGCAGAAGCATTTGTCAGTACCAGGTAGGCCCTCGGCCTTTTTGGGCTGTCTGGCTGCAGGATATCCGCTAATTTGAAGATGCCGCCCAGGGACAAGCTGCCACCTGTGGCAACTCGGGCTGCTTTGAGAGTGCCCATGGAGCTCTGCAAACTGAGACCAGGAAAATGAGTTGGTGAATTTTGTTTCCCTGGGCAGAAGCATTTGTCAGTACCAGGTAGGCCCACGGCCCTTCGAAGCCAGCTTCCTTCTGGATTTCCGGGAATCTGAAGATGCCGCCCATGGACAAGCTGCCACCCGTGCCTACTCAGGCAGCTTTGAGAGTGCCCATGGAGCTCTGCAAACTGAGACCTGTACGTGGGGTGCTGAGGTTTGTTTTCCCGGGCAGAAGCCTTTGTCAGTACCAGGTCGGCCCTCGCCCTTTTGGGCCGGCTGCCTGCTGGATTTCCGCGAATCTGAAGATGCCGCCCAGGGGCAAGCTGCCACCTGTGCCAACTCGGGCTGCTTTGAGAGTTCCCATGGAGCTCTGCAAATTGAGACCAGGACCGTGGGGTGCTGAGTTTTCTTTCCCCGGGCAGAAGCATTTGTCAGTACCAGGTAGGCCCTTGTTCTTCAGGGGCAGGCGGCCTTTTGGATTTCCACGAATATCAAGATGCAGCCCAGGGACAAGCTGCCACCTGTGCCAACTCAGGCTGCTTTGAGAGTGCCCATGGATTTCTGCAAACTGAGACCCGGAACGTGGGATGTGAGGTTTTTTTTCTGAGGCAGAAGCCTTTGTCAGTACCAGGTAGGTCCTTGGCACTTATGGGCCGGTTGCCTGCTGGATTTCCGCCAATATCAAGATGCCGCCCAGGGACAAGCTGCCACCTGTGCCAACTCGGGCTGCTTTGAGTGTGCCCATGGAGCTCTGCAAACTGAGACCAGGAACGTGGGTTGGTGAGTTCTGTTTTCCTGGGCAGAAGCCTTTTTCAGTACCAGGTAGGCCCTCGGCCCTTTTTGGATGTCTGGCTGCAGGATATCCGCGATTTTGAAGATGCCACCCAGGGAAAAGCTGCCACCTGTGCCAACTCAGGCTGCTTTGAGAGTGCCCATAGAGCTCTGCAAACTGAGACCCGGAACGTGGGGTGGTGGGTTTTTTTTTCCGGGGCAGAAGCCTTTGTCAGTATCAGGTAGGCCCTTGGCACTTATGGGCCGGTTGCCTGCTGGATTTCCTCCAATATCAAGATGCCGCCCAGGGACAAGCTGCCACCTGTTCCAACTCAGGCTGCTTTGAGAGTGCCCATGGAGCTCTGCAAACTGAGACCATGAACGTGCGTTGGCGAATTTTGTTTCCCTGGGCAGAAGCCTTTGTCTGTTCCAGGTAGGCCCACGGCCCTTCGGGGCCGGCTTCCTTTTGGATTTCCACAAATATCAAGATGCCGCCCAGGGACAAGCTGCCACCTGTGCTAACTCAGGCTGCTTTGAGAGTGCCCATGGAACTCTGCAAACTGAGACCAGGAACGTGGGTTGGTGAGTTCTGTTTTCCCGGGCAGAAGCCTTTGTCAGTACCAGGTAGGCCCACCGCCCTTTTGGGCTGTCTGGCTGCAGGATATCCGCGAATTTGAAGATGCCGCCCAGGGACAAGCTGCCACCTGTGCCCACTCGGGCTGCTTTGAGAGTGCCCACGGAGCTCTGAAAACTGAGATGTGGAACGTGGGGTGGTGAGTTTTGTTTTCCCGGGCAGAAGCCTTTGTCAGTACCAGGTAGGCCCTCGCCCTTCGGGGCCAGCTGCCCGCTGGGTTTTCGCGAATCTGAAATGCTGCCCATGGACAAGCTGGCACCTGTGCCAACTCGGGCTGCTTTGAGAGTGCCAATGGAGCGCTGCAAACTGAGACCAGGAACATGCGTTGTCGAATTTTGTTTTTCAGGGACAGAAGCCTTTGTCAGTACCAGGTAGGACGTCTGACCTTCGGGGCCGGGTGGCAGCGGGATTTCCGCGTATCTAAAGATGCCGCCTAGGGACAAGCTGCCACCCGTGCCAACTCGCGCTGCTTTGAGAGTGCCCATGGAGCGCTGAAAACTGAGACCATTAACGTGGGTTGGTGGGTTTTATTTCCCCGGGCAGAAGCATTTGTCAGTACCAGGTAGGCCCTCGGCCTTTTTGGGCTGTCTGGCTGCAGGATATCCGCGAATTTGAAGATGCCACCCAGGAACAAGCTGCCACCTGTGCAAACTCGGTCTGCTTTGAGAGTGCCCATGGAACTCTGCAAACTGAGACCAGAAACGTGGGGTGCTGGGTTTTCTTACCCCGGGCAGAAGCCTTTGTCAGTACCAGGTATGCCCTTGGCCCTTAGGGGCGGCTGCCTGCTGGATTTCCGCGAATATCAAGATGCCGCCCAAGGACAAACTGCCACCTGTGCCAACTCAGGCTGCTTTGAGAGTGCCCATGGAGCTCTGATAACTGGGACCAGGAACGTGGGATGTGAGGTTTTTTTCCCGAGGCAGAAGCCTTTGTCAGTACCAGGTAGGCCCTCGCCCTTCGGGGCTGGCTGCCTGCAGGATTTCCGCAAATATCAAGATGCCGCCCAGGGACAAGCTGCCACCTGTGCCAACTCGGGCTGCTTTGAGAGTGCCCATGGAGCTCTGCAAACTGAGACCAGGAACGTGGGTTGGTGAGTTCTGTTTTGCCGGGCAGAAGCCTTTGTCAGTACCAGGTAGGCCCACCGCCGTTTTGGGCTGTCTGGCTGCAGGATATCCGCGAATCTGAATATGCCGCCCAGGGACAAGCTGCCACCTGTGCCAACTCGGGCTGCTTTGAGAGTGCCAATGGAGCTCTGCAAACTGAGACCAGGAACGTGCGTTGTCGAATTTTGTTTTTCAGGGACAGAAGCCTTTGTCAGTACCAGGTAGGACGTCTGACCTTCGAGGCCGGGTGGCAGCGGGATTTCCACGTATCTAAAGATGCCGCCTAGGGACAAGCTGCCACCCGTGCCAACTCGCGCTGCTTTGAGAGTGCCCATGGAGCTCTGAAAACTGAGACCATTAACGTGGGTTGGTGGGTTTTATTTCCCCGGGCAGAAGCATTTGTCAGTACCAGGTAGGCCCTCGGCCTTTTTGGGCTGTCTGGCTGCAGGATATCCGCTAATTTGAAGATGCCGCCCAGGGACAAGCTGCCACCTGTGGCAACTCGGGCTGCTTTGAGAGTGCCCATGGAGCTCTGCAAACTGAGACCAGGAAAATGAGTTGGTGAATTTTGTTTCCCTGGGCAGAAGCATTTGTCAGTACCAGGTAGGCCCACGGCCCTTCGAAGCCAGCTTCCTTCTGGATTTCCGGGAATCTGAAGATGCCGCCCATGGACAAGCTGCCACCCGTGCCTACTCAGGCAGCTTTGAGAGTGCCCATGGAGCTCTGCAAACTGAGACCTGTACGTGGGGTGCTGAGGTTTGTTTTCCCGGGCAGAAGCCTTTGTCAGTACCAGGTCGGCCCTCGCCCTTTTGGGCCGGCTGCCTGCTGGATTTCCGCGAATCTGAAGATGCCGCCCAGGGGCAAGCTGCCACCTGTGCCAACTCGGGCTGCTTTGAGAGTTCCCATGGAGCTCTGCAAATTGAGACCAGGACCGTGGGGTGCTGAGTTTTCTTTCCCCGGGCAGAAGCATTTGTCAGTACCAGGTAGGCCCTTGTTCTTCAGGGGCAGGCGGCCTTTTGGATTTCCACGAATATCAAGATGCAGCCCAGGGACAAGCTGCCACCTGTGCCAACTCAGGCTGCTTTGAGAGTGCCCATGGATTTCTGCAAACTGAGACCCGGAACGTGGGATGTGAGGTTTTTTTTCTGAGGCAGAAGCCTTTGTCAGTACCAGGTAGGTCCTTGGCACTTATGGGCCGGTTGCCTGCTGGATTTCCGCCAATATCAAGATGCCGCCCAGGGACAAGCTGCCACCTGTGCCAACTCGGGCTGCTTTGAGTGTGCCCATGGAGCTCTGCAAACTGAGACCAGGAACGTGGGTTGGTGAGTTCTGTTTTCCCGGGCAGAAGCCTTTGTCAGTACCAGGTAGGCCCTCGGCCCTTTTTGGATGTCTGGCTGCAGGATATCCGCGATTTTGAAGATGCCACCCAGGGAAAAGCTGCCACCTGTGCCAACTCAGGCTGCTTTGAGAGTGCCCATAGAGCTCTGCAAACTGAGACCCGGAACGTGGGGTGGTGGGTTTTTTTTTCCGGGGCAGAAGCCTTTGTCAGTATCAGGTAGGCCCTTGGCACTTATGGGCCGGTTGCCTGCTGGATTTCCTCCAATATCAAGATGCCGCCCAGGGACAAGCTGCCACCTGTTCCAACTCAGGCTGCTTTGAGAGTGCCCATGGAGCTCTGCAAACTGAGACCATGAACGTGCGTTGGCAAATTTTGTTTCCCTGGGCAGAAGCCTTTGTCTGTTCCAGGTAGGCCCACGGCCCTTCGGGGCCGGCTTCCTTTTGGATTTCCACAAATATCAAGATGCCGCCCAGGGACAAGCTGCCACCTGTGCTAACTCAGGCTGCTTTGAGAGTGCCCATGGAACTCTGCAAACTGAGACCAGGAACGTGGGTTGGTGAGTTCTGTTTTCCCGGGCAGAAGCCTTTGTCAGTACCAGGTAGGCCCACCGCCCTTTTGGGCTGTCTGGCTGCAGGATATCCGCGAATTTGAAGATGCCGCCCAGGGACAAGCTGCCACCTGTGCCCACTCGGGCTGCTTTGAGAGTGCCCACGGAGCTCTGAAAACTGAGATGTGGAACGTGGGGTGGTGAGTTTTGTTTTCCCGGGCAGAAGCCTTTGTCAGTACCAGGTAGGCCCTCGCCCTTCGGGGCCAGCTGCCCGCTGGGTTTTCGCGAATCTGAAATGCTGCCCATGGACAAGCTGGCACCTGTGCCAACTCGGGCTGCTTTGAGAGTGCCAATGGAGCGCTGCAAACTGAGACCAGGAACATGCGTTGTCGAATTTTGTTTTTCAGGGACAGAAGCCTTTGTCAGTACCAGGTAGGACGTCTGACCTTCGGGGCCGGGTGGCAGCGGGATTTCCGCGTATCTAAAGATGCCGCCTAGGGACAAGCTGCCACCCGTGCCAACTCGCGCTGCTTTGAGAGTGCCCATGGAGCGCTGAAAACTGAGACCATTAACGTGGGTTGGTGGGTTTTATTTCCCCGGGCAGAAGCATTTGTCAGTACCAGGTAGGCCCTCGGCCTTTTTGGGCTGTCTGGCTGCAGGATATCCGCGAATTTGAAGATGCCACCCAGGAACAAGCTGCCACCTGTGCTAACTCGGTCTGCTTTGAGAGTGCCCATGGAACTCTGCAAACTGAGACCAGGAACGTGGGGTGGTGGGTTTTCTTACCCCGGGCAGAAGCCTTTGTCAGTACCAGGTATGCCCTTGGCCCTTAGGGGCGGCTGCCTGCTGGATTTCCGCGAATATCAAGATGCCGCCCAAGGACAAACTGCCACCTGTGCCAACTCAGGCTGCTTTGAGAGTGCCCATGGAGCTCTGAAAACTGGGACCAGGAGCGTGGGTTGGTGAGTTCTGTTTTGCCGGGCAGAAGCCTTTGTCAGTACCAGGTAGGCCCACCGCCGTTTTGGGCTGTCTGGCTGCAGGATATCCGCGAATCTGAATATGCCGCCCAGGGACAAGCTGCCACCTGTGCCAACTCGGGCTGCTTTGAGAGTGCCAATGGAGCTCTGCAAACTGAGACCAGGAACGTGCGTTGTCGAATTTTGTTTTTCAGGGACAGAAGCCTTTGTCAGTACCAGGTAGGACGTCTGACCTTCGAGGCCGGGTGGCAGCGGGATTTCCACGTATCTAAAGATGCCGCCTAGGGACAAGCTGCCACCCGTGCCAACTCGCGCTGCTTTGAGAGTGCCCATGGAGCTCTGAAAACTGAGACCATTAACGTGGGTTGGTGGGTTTTATTTCCCCGGGCAGAAGCATTTGTCAGTACCAGGTAGGCCCTCGGCCTTTTTGGGCTGTCTGGCTGCAGGATATCCGCTAATTTGAAGATGCCGCCCAGGGACAAGCTGCCACCTGTGGCAACTCGGGCTGCTTTGAGAGTGCCCATGGAGCTCTGCAAACTGAGACCAGGAAAATGAGTTGGTGAATTTTGTTTCCCTGGGCAGAAGCATTTGTCAGTACCAGGTAGGCCCACGGCCCTTCGAAGCCAGCTTCCTTCTGGATTTCCGGGAATCTGAAGATGCCGCCCATGGACAAGCTGCCACCCGTGCCTACTCAGGCAGCTTTGAGAGTGCCCATGGAGCTCTGCAAACTGAGACCTGTACGTGGGGTGCTGAGGTTTGTTTTCCCGGGCAGAAGCCTTTGTCAGTACCAGGTCGGCCCTCGCCCTTTTGGGCCGGCTGCCTGCTGGATTTCCGCGAATCTGAAGATGCCGCCCAGGGGCAAGCTGCCACCTGTGCCAACTCGGGCTGCTTTGAGAGTTCCCATGGAGCTCTGCAAATTGAGACCAGGACCGTGGGGTGCTGAGTTTTCTTTCCCCGGGCAGAAGCATTTGTCAGTACCAGGTAGGCCCTTGTTCTTCAGGGGCAGGCGGCCTTTTGGATTTCCACGAATATCAAGATGCAGCCCAGGGACAAGCTGCCACCTGTGCCAACTCAGGCTGCTTTGAGAGTGCCCATGGATTTCTGCAAACTGAGACCCGGAACGTGGGATGTGAGGTTTTTTTTCTGAGGCAGAAGCCTTTGTCAGTACCAGGTAGGTCCTTGGCACTTATGGGCCGGTTGCCTGCTGGATTTCCGCCAATATCAAGATGCCGCCCAGGGACAAGCTGCCACCTGTGCCAACTCGGGCTGCTTTGAGTGTGCCCATGGAGCTCTGCAAACTGAGACCAGGAACGTGGGTTGGTGAGTTCTGTTTTCCCGGGCAGAAGCCTTTGTCAGTACCAGGTAGGCCCTCGGCCCTTTTTGGATGTCTGGCTGCAGGATATCCGCGATTTTGAAGATGCCACCCAGGGAAAAGCTGCCACCTGTGCCAACTCAGGCTGCTTTGAGAGTGCCCATAGAGCTCTGCAAACTGAGACCCGGAACGTGGGGTGGTGGGTTTTTTTTTCCGGGGCAGAAGCCTTTGTCAGTATCAGGTAGGCCCTTGGCACTTATGAGCCGGTTGCCTGCTGGATTTCCTCCAATATCAAGATGCCGCCCAGGGACAAGCTGCCACCTGTTCCAACTCAGGCTGCTTTGAGAGTGCCCATGGAGCTCTGCAAACTGAGACCATGAACGTGCGTTGGCGAATTTTGTTTCCCTGGGCAGAAGCCTTTGTCAGTACCAGGTAGGCCCACGGCCCTTCGGGGCCGGCTTCCTTTTGGATTTCCACAAATATCAAGATGCCGCCCAGGGACAAGCTGCCACCTGTGCTAACTCGGGCTGCTTTGAGAGTGCCAATGGAGCGCTGCAAACTGAGACCAGGAACATGCGTTGTCGAATTTTGTTTTTCAGGGACAGAAGCCTTTGTCAGTACCAGGTAGGACGTCTGACCTTCGGGGCCGGGTGGCAGCGGGATTTCCGCGTATCTAAAGATGCCGCCTAGGGACAAGCTGCCACCCGTGCCAACTCGCGCTGCTTTGAGAGTGCCCATGGAGCGCTGAAAACTGAGACCATTAACTTGGGTTGCTGGGTTTTATTTCCCCGGGCAGAATCATTTGTCAGTACCAGGTAGGCCCTCGGCCTTTTTGGGCTGTCTGGCTGCAGGATATCCGCGAATTTGAAGATGCCACCCAGGAACAAGCTGCCACCTGTGGCATCTCGGGCTGCTTTGAGAGTGCCCATGGAGCTCTGCAAACTGCGACCAGGAAAATGTGCTGGTGAATTTTGTTTCCCTGGGCAGAAGCCTTTGTCAGTACCAGGTAGGCCCACGGCCCTTCGAAGCCAGCTTCCTTCTGGATTTCCGGGAATCTGAAGATGCCGCCCATGGACAAGCTGCCACCCGTGCCTACTCAGGCAGCTTTGAGAGTGCCCATGGAGCTCTGCAAACTGAGACCTGTACGTGGGGTGCTGAGGTTTGTTTTCCCGGGCAGAAGCCTTTGTCAGTACCAGGTAGGCCCTCGGCTCTTCGTGGCCGGCTGCCTGCTGGATTTCCGCGAATCTGAAGATGCCGCCCAGGGACAGGCTGCCAGCTGTGCCAACTCGGGCTGCTTTGAGAGTGCCCATGGAGCTCTGCAAACTGAGACCAAGAACGTGGGATGTGAGGTTTTTCTCCGAGGCAGAAGCCTTTGTCAGTACCAGGTAGGCCCTCGCCCTTTTGGGCCGGCTGCCTGCTGGATTTCCGCGAATCTGAAGATGCCACCCAGGGGCAAGCTGCCACCTGTGCCAACTCGGGCTGCTTTGAGAGTGCCCATGGAGCTCTGCAAATTGAGACCAGGACCGTGCGGTGCGGAGTTTTCTTTCCCCGGGCAGAAGCATTTGTCAGTACCAGGTAGGCCCTTGTTCTTCAGGGGCAGGCGGCCTTTTGGATTTCCACGAATATCAAGATGCAGCCCAGGGACAAGCTGCCACCTGTGCCAACTCGAGCTGCTTTGAGAGTGCCCATGGAGCTCTGCAAACTGAGACCCGGAACGTGGGATGTGAGGTTTTTTTTCAGAGGCAGAAGCCTTTGTCAGTACCAGGTAGGCCCTCGCCCTTCGGGGCCGGCTGCCTGCTGGATTTCCGCCAATATCAAGATGCTGCCCAGGGACAAGCTGCCACCTGTGCCAACTCGCGCTGCTTTGAGTGTGCCCATGGAGCTCTGCAAACTGAGACCAGGAAAGTGGTGTTCTGAGTTTTGTTTTCCCGGGCAGAAGCCTTTGTCAGTACCAGGTAGGCCGTTGGCCCTTTGGGGCCAGCTGCCTGCAGGATTTCCACGAATATCAAGATGCCGCCCAGGGACAAGCTGCCACCTGTGCCAACTCGGGCTGCTTTGAGAGTGCCCACAGATCTCTTCAAACTGAGAGAAAGTATGTGGGGTTATGGGTTTTGTTTTCCCGGGCAGAAGCCTTTGTCAGTACCAAGTAGGCCCTCAGCCCTTAGAGGCAGTCTGCCTGCTGGATTTCCACGCATATCAAGATGCCACCCAGGGACAAGCTGCCACCAGTGCCAACTCGGGCTGCTTTGAGAGTGCCCATGGAGCTCTGCAAAGTGAGACCAGGAACTTGCCTTGGTGAGTTTTGTTTCCCCGGGCAGAAGCATTTGCAGTACCAGGTAGGCTCTCGTAATTCAGGGCGGCTGCCTCCTGGATTTCCACGAATATCAAGATGCCGCCCAGGGACAAGCTGCCACCTGTGCCAACTCGGGCTGCTTTGAGTGTGCCCATGGAGCTCTGCAAACTGAGACCAGGAACGTGGGTTGGTGAGTTCTGTTTTCCCGGGCAGAAGCCTTTGTCAGTACCAGGTAGGCCCTCGGCCCTTTTTGGATGTCTGGCTGCAGGATATCCGCGATTTTGAAGATGCCACCCAGGGAAAAGCTGCCACCTGTGCCAACTCAGGCTGCTTTGAGAGTGCCCATAGAGCTCTGCAAACTGAGACCCGGAACGTGGGGTGGTGGGTTTTTTTTTCCGGGGCAGAAGCCTTTGTCAGTATCAGGTAGGCCCTTGGCACTTATGGGCCGGTTGCCTGCTGGATTTCCTCCAATATCAAGATGCCGCCCAGGGACAAGCTGCCACCTGTTCCAACTCAGGCTGCTTTGAGAGTGCCCATGGAGCTCTGCAAACTGAGACCATGAACGTGCGTTGGCGAATTTTGTTTCCCTGGGCAGAAGCCTTTGTCTGTTCCAGGTAGGCCCACGTCCCTTCGGGGCCGGCTTCCTTTTGGATTTCCACAAATATCAAGATGCCGCCCAGGGACAAGCTGCCACCTGTGCTAACTCGGTCTGCTTTGAGAGTGCCCATGGAACTCTGCAAACTGAGACCAGGAACGTGGGTTGGTGAGTTCTGTTTTCCCGGGCAGAAGCCTTTGTCAGTACCAGGTAGGCCCACCGCCCTTTTGGGCTGTCTGGCTGCAGGATATCCGCGAATTTGAAGATGCCGCCCAGGGACAAGCTGCCACCTGTGCCCACTCGGGCTGCTTTGAGAGTGCCCACGGAGCTCTGAAAACTGAGATGTGGAACGTGGGGTGGTGAGTTTTGTTTTCCCGGGCAGAAGCCTTTGTCAGTACCAGGTAGGCCCTCGCCCTTCGGGGCCAGCTGCCCGCTGGGTTTTCGCGAATCTGAAATGCTGCCCATGGACAAGCTGGCACCCGTGCCAACTCGGGCTGCTTTGAGAGTGCCAATGGAGCGCTGAAAACTGAGACCAGGAACATGCGTTGTCGAATTTTGTTTTTCAGGGACAGAAGCCTTTGTCAGTACCAGGTAGGACGTCTGACCTTCGGGGCCGGGTGGCAGCGGGATTTCCGCGTATCTAAAGATGCCGCCTAGGGACAAGCTGCCACCCGTGCCAACTCGCGCTGCTTTGAGAGTGCCCATGGAGCGCTGAAAACTGAGACCATTAACTTGGGTTGCTGGGTTTTATTTCCCCGGGCAGAAGCATTTGTCAGTACCAGGTAGGCCCTCGGCCTTTTTGGGCTGTCTGGCTGCAGGATATCCGCGAATTTGAAGATGCCACCCAGGAACAAGCTGCCACCTGTGGCATCTCGGGCTGCTTTGAGAGTGCCCCTGGAGCTCTGCAAACTGCGACCAGGAAAATGTGCTGGTGAATTTTGTTTCCCTGGGCAGAAGCCTTTGTCAGTACCAGGTAGGCCCACGGCCCTTCGAAGCCAGCTTCCTTCTGGATTTCCGGGAATCTGAAGATGCCGCCCATGGACAAGCTGCCACCCGTGCCTACTCAGGCAGCTTTGAGAGTGCCCATGGAGCTCTGCAAACTGAGACCTGTACGTGGGGTGCTGAGGTTTGTTTTCCCGGGCAGAAGCCTTTGTCAGTACCAGGTAGGCCCTCGGCTCTTCGTAGCCTGCTGCCTGCTGGATTTCCGCGAATCTGAAGATGCCGCCCAGGGACAGGCTGCCAGCTGTGCCAACTCGGGCTGCTTTGAGAGTGCCCATGGAGCTCTGCAAACTGAGACCAAGAACGTGGGATGTGAGGTTTTTCTCCGAGGCAGAAGCCTTTGTCAGTACCAGGTAGGCCCTCGCCCTTTTGGGCCGGCTGCCTGCTGGATTTCCGCGAATCTGAAGATGCCACCCAGGGGCAAGCTGCCACCTGTGCCAACTCGGGCTGCTTTGAGAGTGCCCATGGAGCTCTGCAAATTGAGATCAGGACCGTGGGGTGCTGAGTTTTCTTTCCCCGGGCAGAAGCATTTGTCAGTACCAGGTAGGCCCTTGTTCTTCAGGGGCAGGCGGCCTTTTGGATTTCCACGAATATCAAGATGCAGCCCAGGGACAAGCTGCCACCTGTGCCAACTCGAGCTGCTTTGAGAGTGCCCATGGTGCTCTGCAAACTGAGACCAGGAACGTGGGATGTGAGGTTTTTTTCAGAGGCAGAAGCCTTTGTCAGTACCAGGCAGGCCCTCGCCCTTCGGGGCCGGCTGCCTGCTGGATTTCCGCCAATATCAAGATGCCGCCCAGGGACAAGCTGCCACCTGTGCCAACACAGGCTGCTTTGAGTGTGCCCATGGAGCTCTGCAAACTGAGACCAGGAAAGTGGTGTTCTGAGTTTTGTTTTCCCGGGCAGAAGCCTTTGTCTGTACCAGGTAGGCCGTTGGCCCTTGGGGGCAGTCTGCCTGCTGGATTTCCACGCATATCAAGATGCCACCCAGGGACAAGCTGCCACCTGTGCCAACTCGGGCTGCTTTGAGAGTGCCCATGGAGCTCTGCAAAGTGAGACCAGGAACTTGCCTTGGTGAGTTTTGTTTCCCCGGGCAGAAGCATTTGCAGTACCAGGTAGGCTCTCGTAATTCAGGGCGGCTGCCTCCTAGATTTCCACGAATATCAAGATGCCGCCCAGGGACAAGCTTCCACTTGTGCCAACTCGCGCTGCTTTGAGGGTGCCCACGGAGCTCTGCAAACTGAGACCAGGAACGTAGGGTTGTGGGTTTTGTTTTCCCGGGCAGAAGCCACTCTCAGTACCAGGTAGGCCCTTGTTCCTTAGGGGCAGGCTGGCAGCAAGATTTCCACGAATATCAAGATGCTGCCCAGGGACAAGCTGCCACCTGTGCCAACTCGGGCTGCTTTGAGAGTTCCCATGGAGCTCTGCAAACTGGGACCATTAACGTGAGGTGCTGAGTTTTGTTTCTCTGGGCAGAAACATTTGCAGTGCCAGGTAGGCCCTTGGTCTTTGAGGGCTGGCAGCCTGCTGGATTTCCATGAATATCAAGATGCTGCCAAAGGACAAGCTGCCACCTGTGCCAACTCGCGCTTCTTTGAGAGTGCCCATGGTGCTCTGCAAACTGAGACCAGAAACGTGGGGTGGTGGGTATTGTTTTCCAGGGCAGAAGCCACTCTCAGTACCAGGTAGGCCCTTGTTCCTTAGGGGCAGGCTGGCAGCAAGATTTCCACGAATATCAAGATGCTGCCCAGGGACAAGCTGCCACCTGTGCCAACTCACGCTGCTTTGAGAGTGCCCATGGTGCTCTGCAAACTGAGACCAGAAACGTGGGGTGCTGGGTATTGTTTCCCTGGGCAGAAGCCTTTCTCAGTACCAGGAGGGCCCTTGTTCCTCAGGGGCAGGCTGCCGGCTCAATTTCCACGAATATCAAGATGCTGCCCAGGGACAAACTGCCACTTGTGCCAACTCGCGCTGCTTTGGGGGTGCCCACGGAGCTCTGCAAACTGAGACCAGGAACGTAGCGTTGTGGGTTTTGTTTTCCCGGGCAGAAGCCTTTGTCAGTGCCAGGTAGGCCCTTGTTCCTTAGGGGCAGCCTGGCAGGAAGATTTCCACGAATATCAAGATGCTGCCCAGGGACAAGCTGCCACCTGTGCCAACTCGGGCTGCTTAGAGAGTGCCCATGGAGCTCTGCAAACTGAGACCATGAACCTGGGGTGCTGAGTTTTGTTTCCCCGGGCAGAAGCCTTTGTCAGTACCAGGTAGGCCCTGGATCCTTAAGGGCAGGCAGCCTGCTGGAATTCCACGAATATCAAGATGCTGCCCAGGGACAAGCTGCCACCTGTGCTAACTCGGGCTGCTTTGAGAGTGCCCATGGTGCTCTGCAAACTGAGACCAGAAACGTGGGGTTATGGGTTTTGTTTTCCCGGGCAGAAGCCTTTGTCAGTACCAGGTCAGGCCTTGGCCCTTGGGGGCCAGCTGCCTGCAGGATTTCCACGAATATCAAGATGCTGCCCAGGGACAAGCTGCCACTTGTGCCAACTCGGGCTGCTTTGAGAGTGCCCACGGAGCTCTTCAAACTGAGAGAAAGTATGTGGGGTTATGGGTTTTGTTTTCCAGGGCAGAAGCCTTTGTCAGTACCAGGTAGGCCCTTGGCCCTTGGGGGCCGGCTGCCTGCAGGATTTCCGCCAATATCAAGATGCTGCCCAGGGACAAGCTGCCACCTGTGCCAACTCGGGCTGCTTTGAGAGTGCCCACGGAGTTCTTCAAGCTGAGACCAGGAACGTGGGGTTGTGGGTTTTGTTTTCCCGGGCAGAAACATTTACATGACCAGGTAGGCCCTCGGCCCTTTGGGGGAGACTGGCACCAGGATTTCCATGAAAATCTAGTTTCCGCCAAGGGACAAGCTGCCACCTGTGCCAACTCGCGCTGCTTTGAGAGTGCCCATGGAGCTCTAAAAACTGAGACCAGGAAAGTGGTGTTCTGAGTTTTGTTTTCCCGGGCAGAAGCCTTTGTCAGTACCAGGTAGGCCGTTGGCCCTTGGGGGCCAGCTGCCTGCAAGATTTCCACGAATATCAAGATGCCGCCCAGGGACAAACTGCCACCTGTGCCAACTCGGGCTGCTTTGAGAGTGCCCATGGAGCTCTGCAAACTGAGACCAGGAACGTGGGGTGGTGGCTTTTGTTTTCCGGGGCAGAAGCCTTTGTCAGTACCAGGAGGGCACTTGTTCCTCAGGGGCAGGCTGTCGGCTGAATTTCCACGAATATCAAAATGCTGCCCAGGGACAAACTGCAACTTGTGCAAACTCGCGCTGCTTTGAGGGTGCCCACGGAGCTCTGCAAACTGAGACCAGGAACGTAGGGTTGTGGGTTTTGTTTTCCCGGGCAGAAGCCTCTCTCAGTACCAGGTAGGCCCTTGTTCCCTAGGGACAGCCTGGCAGCAAGATTTCCACGAATATCAAGATGCTGCCCAGGGACAAGCTGCCACCTGTGCCAACTCGGGCTGCTTTGAGAGTGCCCACGGAGCTCTGCAAACTGTGGCCAGGACGGTGGGGTGCTGAGTTTTGTTTTCCCGGGCAGAAGCCTTTGTCAGTACTAGGTAGGCCCATGGTCTTAAAGGGCCGTCAGCCTGCTGAATTTCAATGAATATCAAGATGCTGCCCACGGAGGAACTGCCACCTGTGCCAACTCGGGCTGCTTTGAGAGTGCCCATGGCGCTCTGCAAACTGAGACCAGGAACGTGGGGTGGTGAGTTTTGTTTTCCCGGTCAGAAGCCTTTGTGAGTACCAGGTGGGCCCTTGTTCCACAGGGGCAGGCTGCCGGCTGGATTTCCACGAATATCAAGATGCCGCCCAGGGACAAGCTGCCACCTGTGCCAACTCGCGCTGCTTTGAGAGTGCCCACGGAGCTCTGCAAAGTGAGATGTGGAACGTGGGGTTATGGGTTTTGTTTTCCCGGGCAGAAGCCTTTGTCAGTGCCAGGTAGGCCCTTGCTCCTTAGGGGCCGGCTGGCAGGAAGATTTCCACGAATATCAAGATGCTGCCCAGGGACAAGCTGCCACCTGTGCCAACTCGCGCTGCTTTGAGAGTGCCCATGGTGCTCTGCAAACTGAGACCAGAAACGTGGGGTTATGGGTTTTGTTTTCCCGGGCAGAAGCCTTTGTCAGTACCAGGTCAGGCCTTGGCCCTTGGGGGCCAGCTGCCTGCAGGATTTCCACGAATATCAAAATGCTGCCCAGGGACAAGCTGCCACTTGTGCCATCTCGCGCTGCTTTGAGAGTGCCCACGGAGCTCTTCAAACTGAGAGAAAGTATGTGGGGTTATGGGTTTTGTTTTCCCGGGCCGAAGCCTTTGTCAGTACCAAGAAGCCCCTCAGCCGTTAGAGGCAGTCTGCCTGCTGGACTTCCCCGAATATCAAGATGGCGCCCAGGGACAAGCTGCCACTTGGGCCAACTCGTGCTGCTTTGAGGGTGCCCACGGAGCTCTGCAAACTGAGACCAGGAACGTAGGGTTGTGGGTTTTGTTTTCCCGGGCAGAAGCCTCTCTCAGTACCAGGTAGGCCCTTGGTCCTTCGGGGCAGGCAGCCTGCTGGATTTCCACGAATATCAAGATGCTGCCCAGGGACAAGCTGCCACCTGTGCCAACTCGGGCTGCTTTGAGAGTTCCCATGGTGCTCTGCAAACTGGGACCATTAACGTGAGGTGCTGAGTTTTGTTTCTCTGGGCAGAAACATTTGCAGTGCCAGGTAGGCCCTTGGTATTTAAGGGCAGGCAGCCTGCTGGATTTCCATGAATATCAAGATGCTGCCAAAGGACAAGCTGCCACCTGTGCCAACTCGCGCTGCTTTGAGAGTGCCCATGGTGCTCTGCAAACTGAGACCAGAAACGTGGGGTGCTGGGTTTTGTTTTCCAGGGCAGAAGCCTTTGTCAGTACCAGGTAGGCCCTTGGCCCTCGGGGGCCGGCTGCCTGCAGGATTTCCGCCAATATCAAGATGCCGCCCAGGGACAAGCTGCCACCTGTGCCAACTCGGGCTGCTTTGAGGGTGCCCACGGAGCTCTGCAAAGTGAGATGTGGAACGTGGGGTTATGGGTTTTGTTTTCCCGGGCAGAAGCCTTTGTCAGTACCAGGAGGGCCCTTGTTCCTCAGGGGCAGTCTGCCTGCTGGATTTCCACGAATATCAAGATGCTGCCCAGGGACAAGCTGCCACTTGTGCCAACTCGCGCTGCTTTGGGGGTGCCCACGGAGCTCTGCAAACTGAGACCAGGAACGTAGCGTTGTGGGTTTTGTTTTCCCGGGCAGAAGCCTTTGTCAGTGCCAGGTAGGCCCTTGTTCCTTAGGGGCAGCCTGGCAGGAAGATTTCCACGAATATCAAGATGCTGCCCAGGGACAAGCTGCCACCTGTGCCAACTCGGGCTGCTTAGAGAGTGCCCATGGAGCTCTGCAAACTGAGACCATGAACCTGGGGTGCTGAGTTTTGTTTCCCCGGGCAGAAGCCTTTGTCAGTACCAGGTAGGCCCTGGATCCTTAAGGGCAGGCAGCCTGCTGGAATTCCACGAATATCAAGATGCTGCCCAGGGACAAGCTGCCACCTGTGCTAACTCGGGCTGCTTTGAGAGTGCCCATGGAACTCTAAAAACTGAGACCAGGAAAGTGGTGTTCTGAGTTTTGTTTTCCCGGGCAGAAGCCTTTGTCAGTACCAGGTAGGCCGTTGGCCCTTGGGGGCCAGCTGCCTGCAGGATTTCCACGAATATCAAGATGCCGCCCAGGGACAAACTGCCACCTGTGCCAACTCGGGCTGCTTTGAGAGTGCCCATGGAGCTCTGCAAACTGAGATGTGGAACGTGGGGTGGTGGCTTTTGTTTTCCGGGGCAGAAGCCTTTGTCAGTACCAGGAGGGCACTTGTTCCACAGGGGCAGGCTGTCGGCTGAATTTCCACGAATATCAAAATGCTGCCCAGGGACAAACTGCAACTTGTGCAAACTCGCGCTGCTTTGAGGGTGCCCACGGAGCTCTGCAAACTGAGACCAGGAACGTAGGGTTGTGGGTTTTGTTTTCCCGGGCAGAAGCCTCTCTCAGTACCAGGTAGGCCCTTGTTCCCTAGGGACAGCCTGGCAGCAAGATTTCCACGAATATCAAGATGCTGCCCAGGGACAAGCTGCCACCTGTGCCAACTCGGGCTGCTTTGAGAGTGCCCACGGAGCTCTGCAAACTGTGGCCAGGACGGTGGGGTGCTGAGTTTTGTTTTCCCGGGCAGAAGCCTTTGTCAGTACTAGGTAGGCCCATGGTCTTAAAGGGCCGTCAGCCTGCTGAATTTCAATGAATATCAAGATGCTGCCCACGGAGGAACTGCCACCTGTGCCAACTCGGGCTGCTTTGAGAGTGCCCATGGCGCTCTGCAAACTGAGACCAGGAACGTGGGGTGGTGAGTTTTGTTTTCCCGGTCAGAAGCCTTTGTGAGTACCAGGTGGGCCCTTGTTCCACAGGGGCAGGCTGCCGGCTGGATTTCCACGAATATCAAGATGCTGCCCAGGGACAAGCTGCCACCTGTGCCAACTCGCGCTGCTTTGAGAGTGCCCACGGAGCTCTGCAAAGTGAGATGTGGAACGTGGGGTTATGGGTTTTGTTTTCCCGGGCAGAAGCCTTTGTCAGTGCCAGGTAGGCCCTTGTTCCTTAGGGGCCGGCTGGCAGGAAGATTTCCACGAATATCAAGATGCTGCCCAGGGACAAGCTGCCACCTGTGCCAACTCGCGCTGCTTTGAGAGTGCCCATGGTGCTCTGCAAACTGAGACCAGAAACGTGGGGTTATGGGTTTTGTTTTCCCGGGCAGAAGCCTTTGTCAGTACCAGGTCAGGCCTTGGCCCTTGGGGGCCAGCTGCCTGCAGGATTTCCACGAATATCAAAATGCTGCCCAGGGACAAGCTGCCACTTGTGCCATCTCGCGCTGCTTTGAGAGTGCCCACGGAGCTCTTCAAACTGAGAGAAAGTATGTGGGGTTATGGGTTTTGTTTTCCCGGGCCGAAGCCTTTGTCAGTACCAAGAAGCCCCTCAGCCGTTAGAGGCAGTCTGCCTGCTGGATTTCCCCGAATATCAAGATGGCGCCCAGGGACAAGCTGCCACTTGGGCCAACTCGTGCTGCTTTGAGGGTGCCCACGGAGCTCTGCAAACTGAGACCAGGAACGTAGGGTTGTGGGTTTTGTTTTCCCGGGCAGAAGCCTCTCTCAGTACCAGGTAGGCCCTTGGTCCTTCGGGGCAGGCAGCCTGCTGGATTTCCACGAATATCAAGATGCTGCCCAGGGACAAGCTGCCACCTGTGCCAACTCGGGCTGCTTTGAGAGTTCCCATGGAGCTCTGCAAACTGGGACCATTAACGTGAGGTGCTGAGTTTTGTTTCTCTGGGCAGAAACATTTGCAGTGCCAGGTAGGCCCTTGGTATTTAAGGGCAGGCAGCCTGCTGGATTTCCATGAATATCAAGATGCTGCCAAAGGACAAGCTGCCACCTGTGCCAACTCGCGCTGCTTTGAGAGTGCCCATGGTGCTCTGCAAACTGAGACCAGAAACGTGGGGTGCTGGGTTTTGTTTTCCAGGGCAGAAGCCTTTGTCAGTACCAGGTAGGCCCTTGGCCCTTGGGGGCCGGCTGCCTGCAGGATTTCCGCCAATATCAAGATGCCGCCCAGGGACAAGCTGCCACCTGTGCCAACTCGCGCTGCTTTGAGGGTGCCCACGGAGCTCTGCAAAGTGAGATGTGGAACGTGGGGTTATGGGTTTTGTTTTCCCGGGCAGAAGCCTTTGTCAGTACCAGGAGGGCCCTTGTTCCTCAGGGGCAGTCTGCCGGCTGGATTTCCACGAATATCAAGATGCTGCCCAGGGACAAGCTGCCACTTGTGCCAACTCGCGCTGCTTTGGGGGTGCCCACGGAGCTCTGCAAACTGAGACCAGGAACGTAGCGTTGTGGGTTTTGTTTTCCCGGGCAGAAGCCTTTGTCAGTGCCAGGTAGGCCCTTGGTCCTTAGGGGCAGGCTGGCAGGAAGATTTCCACGAATTTTAAGATGCTGCCCAGGGACAAGCTGCCACCTGTGCCAACTCGGGCTGCTTTGGGGGTGCCCACGGAGCTCTGCAAACTGAGACCAGAAACGTGGGATTATGGGTTTTGTTTTCCCGGGCAGAAGCCTTTGTCAGTACCAGGTCAGGCCTTGGCCCTTGGGGGCCAGCTGCCTGCAGGATTTCCACGAATATCAATATGCTGCCCAGGGACAAGCTGCCACTTGTGCCAACTCGGGCTGCTTTGAGAGTGCCCACGGAGCTCTTCAAACTGAGAGAAAGTATGTGGGGTTATGGGTTTTGTTTTCCCGGGCAGAAGCCTTTGTCAGTACCAAGTAGGCCCTCAGCCCTTAGAGGCAGTCTGCCTGCTGGATTTCCACGCATATCAAGATGCCACCCAGGGACAAGCTGCCACCTGTGCCAACTCGGGCTGCTTTGAGAGTGCCCATGGAGCTCTGCAAAGTTAGACCAGGAACCTGGGGTGCTGAGTTTTGTTTCTCCGGGCAGAAGCATTTGCAGTGCCAGGTAGGCCCTCGGTCCTTAAGGGCAGGCAGCCTGCTGGATTTCCACGAATATCAAGATGCTGCCCAGGGACAAGCTGCCAGCTGTGCCAACTCGCGCTGCTTTGAGAGTGCCCATGGTGCTCTGCAAACTGAGACCAGAAACGTGGGGTGCTGGGTTTTGTTTTCCAGGGCAGAAGCCTTTGTCAGTACCAAGTAGGCCCTTGTTCCTTAGGGACAGCCTGACAACAAGATTTCCCTGAATATCAAGATGCTGCCCAGGGATATTCTGCCACCTGTGCCAACTCGGGCTGCTTTGAGAGTGCCCACGGAGTTCTTCAAGCTGAGACCAGGAACGTGGGGTTGTGGGTTTTGTTTTCCCGGGCAGAAACATTTACATGACCAGGTAGGCCCTCGGCCCTTTGGGGGAGACTGGCACCAGGATTTCCATGAAAATCTAGTTTCCGCCAAGGGACAAGCTGCCACCTGTGCCAACTCGGGCTTCTTTGAGAGTGCCCATGGAGCTCTAAAAACTGAGACCAGGAAAGTGGTGTTCTGAGTTTTGTTTTCCCGGGCAGAAGCCTTTTTCTATACCAGGTAGGCCGTTGGCCCTTGGGGGCCAGCTGCCTGCAGGATTTCCACGAATATCAAGATGCCGCCCAGGGACAAACTGCCACCTGTGCCAACTCGGGCTGCTTTGAGAGTGCCCATGGAGCTCTGCAAACTGAGACCAGGAACGTGGGGTGCTGGGTTTTGTTTTCCAGGGCAGAAGCCTTTGTCAGTACCAGGTAGGCCCTTGGCCCTTGGGGGCCGGCTGCCTGCAGGATTTCCGCCAATATCAAGATGCCGCCCAGGGACAAGCTGCCACCTGTGCCAACTCGCGCTGCTTTGAGGGTGCCCACGGAGCTCTGCAAAGTGAGATGTGGAACGTGGGGTTATGGGTTTTGTTTTCCCGGGCAGAAGCCTTTGTCAGTACCAGGAGGGCCCTTGTTCCTCAGGGGCAGTCTGCCGGCTGGATTTCCACGAATATCAAGATGCTGCCCAGGGACAAGCTGCCACTTGTGCCAACTCGCGCTGCTTTGGGGTGCCCACGGAGCTCTGCAAACTGAGACCAGGAACGTAGCGTTGTGGGTTTTGTTTTCCCGGGCAGAAGCCTTTGTCAGTGCCAGGTAGGCCCTTGGTCCTTAGGGGCAGGCTGGCAGGAAGATTTCCACGAATTTTAAGATGCTGCCCAGGGACAAGCTGCCACCTGTGCCAACTCGGGCTGCTTTGGGGGTGCCCACGGAGCTCTGCAAACTGAGACCAAAAACGTGGGATTATGGGTTTTGTTTTCCCGGGCAGAAGCCTTTGTCAGTACCAGGTCAGGCCTTGGCCCTTGGGGGCCAGCTGCCTGCAGGATTTCCACGAATATCAATATGCTGCCCAGGGACAAGCTGCCACTTGTGCCAACTCGGGCTGCTTTGAGAGTGCCCACGGAGCTCTTCAAACTGAGAGAAAGTATGTGGGGTTATGGGTTTTGTTTTCCCGGGCAGAAGCCTTTGTCAGTACCAAGTAGGCCCTCAGCCCTTAGAGGCAGTCTGCCTGCTGGATTTCCACGCATATCAAGATGCCACCCAGGGACAAGCTGCCACCTGTGCCAACTCGCGCTGCTTTGAGGGTGCCCACGGAGCTCTGCAAAGTGAGATGTGGAACGTGGGGTTATGGGTTTTGTTTTCCCGGGCAGAAGCCTTTGTCAGTACCAGGAGGGCCCTTGTTCCTCAGGGGCAGTCTGCCGGCTGGATTTCCACGAATATCAAGATGCTGCCCAGGGACAAGCTGCCACTTGTGCCAACTCGCGCTGCTTTGGGGGTGCCCACGGAGCTCTGCAAACTGAGACCAGGAACGTAGCGTTGTGGGTTTTGTTTTCCCGGGCAGAAGCCTTTGTCAGTGCCAGGTAGGCCCTTGGTCCTTAGGGGCAGGCTGGCAGGAAGATTTCCACGAATTTTAAGATGCTGCCCAGGGACAAGCTGCCACCTGTGCCAACTCGGGCTGCTTTGGGGGTGCCCACGGAGCTCTGCAAACTGAGACCAGAAACGTGGGATTATGGGTTTTGTTTTCCCGGGCAGAAGCCTTTGTCAGTACCAGGTCAGGCCTTGGCCCTTGGGGGCCAGCTGCCTGCAGGATTTCCACGAATATCAATATGCTGCCCAGGGACAAGCTGCCACTTG
>NW_024037449.1:0-31638 GCF_015832195.1 Motacilla alba alba
CGGGATGGTGGTTTGCCATTCGTATGCCTTTGAAAATCACGTTAGCATGCGAATGGAAGAAGTTTTTCGACAACTTTGCAATGCATCTTGCTAGTGCTCCTGCAACGCTCCGTGGAAACTCTTGCGGGTCTCTTTGCGCTGCGAGATGCAAAGAACTGGGTGAACTCGTCAAACAAGATCGGAAGATGTTTGCAGTGCTGGCACACGTTCTCTCTCGGCGAGAAGTCATGCAGAAGCTTTTGGCTAGGATGCAGACGACGAGAGAGGCAGAAGACGGAGGTACGGGGCTGTCCGGAGCGAAGTGCCGCTGGTCGGCGTCTTTCGCCCGAAGCAGCGCGCCGGAGCGCACCGCCACCGGCACAAGCAGCAGTGCGCGAAGTAGCGGCTCTTTCGCTTTCGCTAGACGGAGAGCCGGCAGCTTGCAGGAGGTGAAGAAGCAAGCCGCACAACAGCAGCATTGTGGGCGCAGCTCTCTTACTGCTGCGGGATGGTGGATTGCCACTCGTATGCCTTTGAAAATCACGTTAGCATGCGAATGGAAGAAGTTTTTGGACAACTTTGCAATGAATCTTGCTAGTGCTCCTGCAACGCTCCGTGGAAACTCTTGCGGGTCTCTTTGCTCTGCGAGATGCAAAGAACTGGGTGAACTCGTCAAACAAGATCGGTAGATGTTTGCAGTGCTGGCACACGTTCTCTCTCGGCGAGAAGTCATGCAGAAGCTTTTGGCTAGGATGCAGACGACGAGAGAGGCAGAAGACGGAGGTACGGGGCTGTCCGGAGCGAAGTGCCGCTGGCCGCCGTCTTTCGCCCGAAGCAGCGCTCCGGAGCGCACCGCCACCGGCACAAGCAGCAGTGCGCGAAGTAGCGGCTCTTTCGCTTTCGCTAGACGGAGAGCCGGCAGCTTGCAGGAGGTGAAGAAGCAAGCCGCACAACAGCAGCATTGTGGGCGCAGCTCTCGAACTGCTGCGGGATGGTGGATTGCCACTCGTATGCCTTTGAAAATCACGTTAGCATGCGAATGGAAGAAGTTTTTGGACAACTTTGCAATGAATCTTGCTAGTGCTCCTGCAACGCTCCGTGGAAACTCTTGCGGGTCTCTTTGCGCTGCGAGATGCAAAGAACTGGGTGAACTCGTCAAACAAGATCGGTAGATGTTTGCAGTGCTGGCACACTTTCTCTCTCGGCGAGAAGTCATGGAGAAGCTTTTGGCTAGGATGCAGACGACGAGAGAGGCAGAAGACGGAGGTACGGGGCTGTCCGGAGCGAAGTGCCGCTGGCCGGCGTCTTTCGCCCGAAGCAGCGCTCCGGAGCGCACCGCCACCGGCACAAGCAGCAGTGCGCGAAGTAGCGGCTCTTTCGCTTTCGCTAGACGGAGAGCCGGCAGCTTGCAGGAGGTGAAGAAGCAAGCCGCACAACAGCAGCATTGTGGGCGCAGCTCTCGAACTGCTGCGGGATGGTGGATTGCCACTCGTATGCCTTTTAAAATCACGTTAGCATGCGAATGGAAGAAGTTTTTCGACAACTTTGCAATGCATCTTGCTAGTGCTCTTGCAACGCTCCGTGGAAACTCTTGCGGGTCTCTTTGCGCTGCGAGATGCAAAGAACTGGGTGAACTCGTCAAACAAGATCGGTAGATGTTTGCAGTGCTGGCACACTTTCTCTCTCGGCGAGAAGTCATGGAGAAGCTTTTGGCTAGGATGCAGACGACGAGAGAGGCAGAAGACGGAGGTACGGGGCTGTCCGGAGCGAAGTGCCGCTGGCCGCCGTCTTTCGCCCGAAGCAGCGCGCCGGAGCGCACCGCCACCGGCACAAGCAGCAGTGCGCGAAGAAGCGGCTCTTTCGCCTTCGCTAGACGGAGAGCCGGCAGCTTGCAGGAGGTGAAGAAGCAAGCCGCACAACAGCAGCATTGTGGGCGCAGCTCTCGAACTGCTGCGGGATGGTGGTTTGCCATTCGTATGCCTTTGAAAATCACGTTAGCATGCGAATGGAAGAAGTTTTTGGACAACTTTGCAATGAATCTTGCTAGTGCTCCTGCAACGCTCCGTGGAAACTCTTGCGGGTCTCTTTGCGCTGCGAGATGCAAAGAACTGGGTGAACTCGTCAAACAAGATCGGTAGATGTTTGCAGTGCTGGCACACTTTCTCTCTCGGCGAGAAGTCATGGAGAAGCTTTTGGCTAGGATGCAGACGACGAGAGAGGCAGAAGACGGAGGTACGGGGCTGTCCGGAGCGAAGTGCCGCTGGCCGCCGTCTTTCGCACGAAGCAGCGCTCCGGAGCGCACCGCCACCGGCACAGGCAGCAGTGCGCGAAGTAGCGGCTCTTTCGCTTTCGCTAGACGGAGAGCCGGCAGCTTGCAGGAGGTGAAGAAGCAAGCCGCACAACAGCAGCATTGTGGGCGCAGCTCACTTACGGCTGCGGGATGGTGGATTGCCACTCGTATGCTTTTGAAAATCACGTTAGCATGCGAATGGAAGAAGTTTTTGGACAACTTTACAATGCATCTTGCTAGTGCTCCTGCAACGCTCCGTGGAAACTCTTGCGGGTCTCTTTGCTCTGCGAGATGCAAAGAACTGGGTGAACTCGTCAAACAAGATCGGTAGAGGTTTGCAGTGCTGGCACACGTTCTCTCTCGGCGAGAAGTCATGCAGAAGCTTTTGGCTAGGATGCAGACGACGAGAGAGGCAGAAGACGGAGGTACGGGGCTGTCCGGAGCGAAGTGCCGCTGGCCGGCGTCTTTCGCCCGAAGCAGCGCTCCGGAGCGCACCGCCACCGGCACAAGCAGCAGTGCGCGAAGTAGCGGCTCTTTCGCTTTCGCTAGACGGAGAGCCGGCAGCTTGCAGGAGGTGAAGAAGCAAGCCGCACAACAGCAGCATTGTGGGCGCAGCTCTCTTACTGCTGCGGGATGGTGGGTTGCCACTCGTATGCCTTTGAAAATCACGTTAGCATGCGAATGGAAGAAGTTTTTGGACAACTTTGCAATGCATCTTGCTAGTGCTCCTGCAACGCTCCGTGGAAACTCTTGCGGGTCTCTTTGCTCTGCGAGATGCAAAGAACTGGGTGAACTCGTCAAACAAGATCGGAAGATGTTTGCAGTGCTGGCACACGTTCTCTCTCGGCGAGAAGTCATGCAGAAGCTTTTGGCTAGGATGCAGACGACGAGAGAGGCAGAAGACGGAGGTACGGGGCTGTCCGGAGCGAAGTGCCGCTGGCCGGCGTCTTTCGCCCGAAGCAGCGCTCCGGAGCGCACCGCCACCGGCACAAGCAGCAGTGCGCGAAGAAGCGGCTCTTTCGCCTTCGGTAGACGGAGAGCCGGCAGCTTGCAGGAGGTGAAGAAGCAAGCCGCACAACAGCAGCATTGTGGGCGCAGCTCTCGAACTGCTGCGGGATGGTGGATTGCCACTCGTATGCCTTTTAAAATCACGTTAGCATGCGAATGGAAGAAGTTTTTGGACAACTTTGCAATGAATCTTGCTAGTGCTCCTGCAACGCTCCGTGGAAACTCTTGCGGGTCTCTTTGCGCTGCGAGATGCAAAGAACTGGGTGAACTCGTCAAACAAGATCGGTAGATGTTTGCAGTGCTGGCACACTTTCTCTCTCGGCGAGAAGTCATGGAGAAGCTTTTGGCTAGGATGCAGACGACGAGAGAGGCAGAAGACGGAGGTACGGGGCTGTCCGGAGCGAAGTGCCGCTGGCCGGCGTCTTTCGCCCGAAGCAGCGCTCCGGAGCGCACCGCCACCGGCACAAGCAGCAGTGCGCGAAGTAGCGGCTCTTTCGCTTTCGCTAGACGGAGAGCCGGCAGCTTGCAGGAGGTGAAGAAGCAAGCCGCACAACAGCAGCATTGTGGGCGCAGCTCTCTTACTGCTGCGGGATGGTGGATTGCCACTCGTATGCCTTTTAAAATCACGTTAGCATGCGAATGGAAGAAGTTTTTCGACAACTTTGCAATGCATCTTGCTAGTGCTCTTGCAATGCTCCGTGGAAACTCTTGCGGGTCTCTTTGCGCTGCGAGATGCAAAGAACTGGGTGAACTCGTCAAACAAGATCGGTAGATGTTTGCAGTGCTGGCACACTTTCTCTCTCGGCGAGAAGTCATGGAGAAGCTTTTGGCTAGGATGCAGACGACGAGAGAGGCAGAAGACGGAGGTACGGGGCTGTCCGGAGCGAAGTGCCGCTGGCCGCCGTCTTTCGCCCGAAGCAGCGCGCCGGAGCGCACCGCCACCGGCACAAGCAGCAGTGCGCGAAGAAGCGGCTCTTTCGCCTTCGCTAGACGGAGAGCCGGCAGCTTGCAGGAGGTGAAGAAGCAAGCCGCACAACAGCAGCATTGTGGGCGCAGCTCACTTACGGCTGCGGGATGGTGCATTGCCACTCGTATGCTTTTGAAAATCACGTTAGCATGCGAATGGAAGAAGTTTTTGGACAACTTTACAATGCATCTTGCTAGTGCTCCTGCAACGCTCCGTGGAAACTCTTGCGGGTCTCTTTGCTCTGCGAGATGCAAAGAACTGGGTGAACTCGTCAAACAAGATCGGTAGAGGTTTGCAGTGCTGGCACACGTTCTCTCTCGGCGAGAAGTCATGCAGAAGCTTTTGGCTAGGATGCAGACGACGAGAGAGGCAGAAGACGGAGGTACGGGGCTGTCCGGAGCGAAGTGCCGCTGGCCGGCGTCTTTCGCCCGAAGCAGCGCTCCGGAGCGCACCGCCACCGGCACAAGCAGCAGTGCGCGAAGTAGCGGCTCTTTCGCTTTCGCTAGACGGAGAGCCGGCAGCTTGCAGGAGGTGAAGAAGCAAGCCGCACAACAGCAGCATTGTGGGCGCAGCTCTCTTACTGCTGCGGGATGGTGGGTTGCCACTCGTATGCCTTTGAAAATCACGTTAGCATGCGAATGGAAGAAGTTTTTGGACAACTTTGCAATGCATCTTGCTAGTGCTCCTGCAACGCTCCGTGGAAACTCTTGCGGGTCTCTTTGCTCTGCGAGATGCAAAGAACTGGGTGAACTCGTCAAACAAGATCGGAAGATGTTTGCAGTGCTGGCACACGTTCTCTCTCGGCGAGAAGTCATGCAGAAGCTTTTGGCTAGGATGCAGACGACGAGAGAGGCAGAAGACGGAGGTACGGGGCTGTCCGGAGCGAAGTGCCGCTGGCCGGCGTCTTTCGCCCGAAGCAGCGCTCCGGAGCGCACCGCCACCGGCACAAGCAGCAGTGCGCGAAGAAGCGGCTCTTTCGCCTTCGGTAGACGGAGAGCCGGCAGCTTGCAGGAGGTGAAGAAGCAAGCCGCACAACACCAGCCCACTGCGGCTAGCTGGTTGCTAGATTTCCACGAATTTCAAGTTGCCACCAAAGGACAGGCTGCCCCCAGTGCCAAGTCAGTCTGCTTGCAGAGTGCCTAAAGAGCTCTGCCAACTGAGACCAGGAACGTGGGCTGGTGAGTTTTGTATTCCGGGGCAGAAGCTGTGTCAGTATCAGGTAGGCCCTCAGTCCTTAGGGGCCGTCTGCCTGCTGGATTTCCGCCAATATCAAGATGCCGCCCAGGGACAAGCTGCCACCTGTGCCAACTCAGGCTGCTTTGAGAGTGCCCATGGAGCTCTGCAAACTGAGACCAGGAACGTAGGATTGTGGGTTTTGTTTTCCCGGGCAGAAGCCTTTGTCAGTACCAGATAGGCCCTTGGCCCTTTGGGGCGGCTGCTCGTTGGATTTCCGCGAATATCAATATGCCGCCCAGGGACAAGCTGCCACCTGTGGCAACTCACGCTGATTTTAGAGTACCCATGGAGTTCTGCAATCTGAGACCAGGCACGTGGTGTGGTGAGCTTAGTTTACCTGGGCAGAAGCCTTTGTCAGTACCAGGTAGGCCTTCGCCCTTCGGGGCCAGCTGCCTGCTGGGTTTTTGCGAATCTGAAGATGCTGCCCAGGGACAAGCTGCCACCTTTGCCAACTCGATCTGCTTTGAGAGTGCCCATGGAGCTCTGCAAACTGAGACCATTAACGTGGGTTGGTCTGTTTTGTTTCCCTGGGCAGAAGCATTTGTCAGTACCAGGTAGGCCCTTGGCACTTATGGGCCGGCTGCCGGCTGGATTTCCGCCAATATCAAGATGCCGCCCAGGGACAAGCTGCCACCTGTGCCAACTCGGGCTGCTTTAAGAGTGCCCACAGAGCTCTGCAAACTGAGACCCGGAACGTGGGGTGGTGGGTTTTTTTTTCCTGGGCAGAAGCCTTTGTCAGTACCAGGTAGGCTCTCAGTCCTTAGGGGCCGTCGGCCTGCCGGATTTCGACGAATATCAAGATGCCGCCCAGGGACAAGCTGCCACCTGTGCCAACTCACGCTGATTTTAGAGTACCCATGGAGCTCTGCAAACTGAGACCATGAACGTGTGTTGGCGAATTTTGTTTACCTGGGCAGAAGCCTTTGTCTGTTCCAGGTAGGCCCACGGCCCTTAGGGGCCGTCTGCCTGCTGGATTTCCGCCAATACCAAGATGCCGCCCAGGGACAAGCTGCCACCTGTGCTAACTCGGTCTGCTTTGAGAGTGCCCATGGAGCTCTGCAAACTGAGATGTGGAACGTGAGGTGGTGGGTTTTGTTTCCCTGGGCAGAAGCCTTTGTCAGTACCAGGAGGGCCCTTGTTCATCAGGGGCAGGCTGGCGGCTCAATTTCCACGAATATCAAGATGCTGCCCAGGGACAAGCTGCCACTTGTGCCAACTCGCGCTGCTTTGAGGGTGCCCACGGAGCTCTGCAAACTGAGACCAGGAACGTAGGATTGTGGGTTTTGTTTTCCCGGGCAGAAGCCTCTCTCAGTGCCAGGTAGGCCCTTGTCCCTTAGGGGCAGGCTGGCAGGAAGATTTCCACGAATATCAAGATGCTGCCCAGGGACAAGCTGCCACCTGTGCCAACTCGCGCTGCTTTGAGAGTGACCATGGAGCTCTGCAAACTGAGATGTGGAACGTGGGGTGGTGGGTTTTGTTTCCCTGGGCAGAAGCCTTTGTCAGTACCAGGAGGGCCCTTGTTCATCAGGGGCAGGCTGGCGGCTCAATTTCCACGAATATCAAGATGCTGCCCAGGGACAAGCTGCCACTTGGGCCAACTCGCGCTGCTTTGAGGGTGCCCACGGAGCTCTGCAAACTGAGACCAGGAACGTAGGATTGTGGGTTTTGTTTTCCCGGGCAGAAGCCTCTCTCAGTGCCAGGTAGGCCCTTGTTCCTTAGGGGCAGGCTGGCAGGAAGATTTCCACGAATATCAAGATGCTGCCCAGGGACAAGCTGCCACCTGTGCCAACTCGCGCTGCTTTGAGAGTGACCATGGAGCTCTGCAAACTGAGACCATGAACCTGGGGTGCTGAGTTTTGTTTCCCTGGGCAGAAGCATTTGCAGTGCCAGGTAGGCCCTTGGTCTTTAAGGGCTGGCAGCCTGCTGGATTTCCATGAATATCAAGATGCTGCCAAAGGACAAGCTGCCACCTGTGCCAACTCGGGCTGCTTTGAGAGTGCCCACGGAGCTCTGCAAACTGTGACCAGGACCGTGGGGTGCTGAGTTTTGTTTTCCCGGGCAGAAGTATTTGTCAGTACTAGGTAGGCCCACGGTCTTTCAGGGCCGTCAGCCTGCTGAATTTCCACGAATATCAGGATGCTGCCCACGGAGGAGCTGCCACCTGTGCCAACTCGGGCTGCTTTGAGAGTGCCCATGGTGCTCTGCAAACTGAGACCAGAAACGTGGGGTGCTGGGTTTTGTTTTCCACGGCAGAAGCCTTTGTCAGTACCAGGAGGGTCCTTGTTCCTTATGGGCAGTCTGCCTGCTGGATTTCCACGAATATCAAGATGCTGCCCAGGGACAAGCTGCCACCTGTGCCAACTCGGGCTGCTTTGAGAGTGCCCATGGAGCTCTGCAAACTGGGACCAGGAAAGTGGTGTTCTGAGTATTGTTTTCCCGGTCAGAAGCCTTTGTCAGTGTCAGGTCGGCCCTTGTTCCACAGGGGCAGGCTGCCTGCTGGATTTCCACGAATATCAAGATGCCGCCCAGGGACAAGCTGCCACCTGTGCCAACTCGCGCTGCTTTGAGAGTGCCCATGGAGCTCTGCAAACTGAGACCTGGAACGTGGGGTGGTGGGTTTTGTTTCCCCGGGCAGAAGCCTTTGTCAGTACCAGGTCAGGCCTTGGCCCTTGGGGGCCAGCTGCCTGCAGGATTTCCACAAATATCAAGATGCCGCCCAGGGACAAGCTGCCACCTGTGCCAACTCGGGCTGCCAGGAAGGTAGGGTTGTGGGTTTTGTTTTCCCGGGCAGAAGCCTTTGTCAGTACCAGGTAGGCCCTTGTTCCTTAGGGGCAGGCTGCCTGCAGGATTTCCACGAATATCAAGATGCTGCCCAGGGACAAGCTGCCACCTGTGCCAACTCGTGCTGCTTTGAGAGTGCCCATGGAGCTCTGCAAACTGAGACCATGAACCTGGGGTGCTGAGTTTTGTTTCTCCGGGCAGAAGCATTTGAAGTGCCAGGTACGCTCTCGGTCCTTAAGGGCAGGCAGCCTGCTGGATTTCCACGAATATCAAGATGCTGCCCAGGGACAAGCTGCCACCTGTGCCAACTCGGGCTGCTTTGAGAGTGCCCATGGTGCTCTGCAAACTGAGACCAGAAACGTGGTGTTCTGAGTTTTGTTTTCCCGGGCAGAAGCCTTTGTCAGTACCAGGTCGGCCCTTGGCCCTTGGGGGCCAGCTGCCTGCAGGATTTCCACGAATATCAAAATGCTGCCCAGGGACAAGCTGCCACTTGTGCCAACTCGGGCTGCTTTGAGAGTGCCCACGGAGCTCTTCAAACTGAGCCAAAGTATGTGGGGTTTCGGGTTTTGTTTTCCCGGGCAGAAGCCTTTGTCAGTACGAAGTAGGCCCTCAGCCCTTAGAGGCAGTCTGCCTGCTGGATTTCCACGAATATCAAGATGCCACCCAGGGACAAGCTGCCACCTGTGCCAACTCGGGCTGCTTTGAGAGTGCCCATGGAGCTCTGCAAAGGTAGACCAGGAACTTGCCTTGGTGAGTTTTGTTTCCCCGGGCAGAAGCATTTGCAGTACCAGGCAGGCTCTCGGAACTTCAGGGCCGTCTGCCTGCTGGATTTCCACGAATATCAAGATGCTGCCCAGGGACAAGCTGCCACTTGGGCCAACTCGCGCTGCTTTGGGGGTGCCCACGGAGCTCTGCAAACTGAGACCATAACCTAGGGTTGTGGGTTTTGTTTTCTCGGGCAGAAGCCTCTCTCAGTACCAGGTAGGCCCTTGTTCCACAGGGGCAGGCTGCCTGCTGAATTTCCACGAATATCAAGATGCTGCCCAGGGACAAGCTGCCACCTGTGCCAGCTCGGGCTGCTTTGAGGGTGCCCATGGAGCTCTAAAAACTGAGACAGGGTACATGGGGTTATGGGTTATGTTTCCCCGGGCAGAAGCCATTGTAAGTACCAGGTAGGCCCTCGGCCCTTAGGGGCAGGCTGGCAGCAAGACTTCCACGAATATCAAGATGCCGCCCAGGGACAAGCTGCCACCTGTGCCAACTCACGCTGCTTTGAGAGTGCCCACGGATCTCTTCAAACTGAGCCAAAGTATGTGGGGTTTCGGGTTTTTTTTTCCCGGGCAGAACCCTTTGTCAGTACCAAGTAGGACCTCGGCCCTTAGAGGCAGTCTGCCTGCTGGATTTCCACGCATATCTAGATGCCGCCCAGGAACAAGCTGCCACCTGTGCCAACTTGGGCTGCTTTGAGAGTACCCATGGTGCTCTACAAACAGAAACCAGGAGCGTGGGATGGTGAGTTTTTTTTTTTCCTCGGCAGAAGCCTTTGTCAGTACCAGGTAGGCCCTCGGCCCTTCATGGCTGGCTGCCTGCTGGATTTCCACGAATATCAAGATGCCGCCCAGGGACAAACTGCCACCTGTGCCAACTCGGGCTGCTTTGAGAGTGCCCATGGAGCTCTGCAAACTGAGACCGGGACCGTGGGGTTCTGAGTTTTGTTTTCCCGGCAGAAGCCTTTGTCAGTACCAGGTAGGCCTTCGGCCCTATGGGTCCGGTTGCAGGCTGGATTTCCCCGAATAACAAGATGCCGCCCAGGGACAAGCTGCCACCTGTGCCAACTCGGGCTGCTTTGAGAGTGCCCATGGAGCTCTTCAAACTGTGGCCTGGAACGTCGGGTAGTGTGTCTTGTTTTGCTGGGTAGAAGACTATCTCTGTACTAGGTCGGCCCTCCACCCTTAGCGGCCGGCTCCCCGCTGGATTTGCCCGAATATCACGGTGCCGTCCCGGGTCAAGCTGCCACCTGTGCCAACTTGGGCTGCTTTGAGAGTGCCCATGGAGCTCTTCAAACTGTGGCCTGGAACGTCGGGTAGTGTGTCTTGTTTTGCTGGGTAGAAGACTATCTCTGTACTAGGTCGGCCCTCCACCCTTAGCGGCCGGCTCCCCGCTGGATTTGCCCGAATATCACGGTGCCGTCCCGGGTCAAGCTGCCACCTGTGCCAACTTGGGCTGGTTTGAGAGTGCCCATGGAGCTCTACAAACTGAGACCAGCAACGTGGGATGGTGAGCTTTGTTTTTCTGGGAAGAAGCCTTTGTCAGTACCAGGTAGGCCCTCGGCCCTAAGGGGCCTGTTGCCTCCTGGATATCCACAAATATCAAGATGCCTCTCAGGGACAAGCTGCCACCTGTGCTAGCTCTGGCTGCTTTGAGAGTGCCCACGGAACTCTGCAAACTGAGACTAAGACCTTGGGGTGGTGGGTTTTTTTCTCCTTGGGCAGTATAATGCACAATACCTAGGTGTCCCTAAGCACGTTGATGCTTGGTGCCTGCTCGATTTCTGTATTAATCAGGATGCCATCCAATTAAAGGCTGATAGCTGTGCCAACGTTGGGTGCTTGCACAGTGCCCACAGAGCTCTGCAAACTGAGACCTAGACGGTGAGGTGTTGAGGTTTTTTTCCTGGGCTGTTGCCTGCACAGTACTTTTGTGGCCATTTGGGGCCTGAGACCAGGAAGGTGAGGTGGTGAGTTTGGTTTCCCTGGGAAAAAGCTCACCACATTTTTTGGATGGGCCTTGCGTGCAGGCCCCGGTTGGCTGCTGTAATGCCGCATTGATCAAGATCTAGCTCACGTACAACCTGCCACCTGTGCCACCTCAGGCTGCTCTCACAGTGCCTGTGGATACAACGCTCTGTTTGACTCTTAGAGGTCTAATTACAAGCTGTGTTTGATAAATTATGAGTGTGGTAAATGAATGTGTTCTAGGAGTGTGAGATCCTTGAAATAGTATAATTTTTGATTTTCTTATGGTTGGAAGATCGTTTTACAAGCATAATGGGAATACTCCTTTTTTTAGGTACTTTTTCTTCTAGAAAGTATACCATAAGTGTTTTCTAATATTAAATGACAGAGCAGCCCGTTGATCCTTTACTGGAAATTTTTCCTATTTTTCAAAAATAACAGAAAAAAGCTCTTGCAAAAATAAGGGGAAAAAATTGCTTTAAAAAGTATTTCATTACAGCTTTTAAAGGCAATTAAAGTGCACCCATTGCTGATGGGAAGCCGATAACTGGTTAAACATGTATTCACTTGTTATGTCTCTCTAAAGAAATCCTCTAACATCAAGCAATTAATCCCTTCCATCATAGTTTTAACCTCTTTCCTAGTTTAAATGTCAATGAAAAACATCATGAAGAACTCCATATGTATCTCTCCGATTCATCTTACATACAAAGCAACTATTTTTCCACCGGTTTGCTTGATGGTCTGCTTACTGCATTCAGCATTTTTTGGCATGCTTTTTTGCTTCTTTCTGCTGTCAATACTGGCCAATACATGCCATCTGCCAATGGTAGGATTTCTCTCACCTAAGCATATGGATTGAATCTTTAAGATCACTTTCGATAAAATGGATAAAAAAGGAGTTGTTTGATTCCACCTAACATTGAGTCTCTTGGTAAAGGTCACCTGGAGAAAAGTTTTTGCTTCTAGAATTCAACTCATGGATTGAAATATTTGAGAAGACTGATAGGCACTGGAGCATGGAGACACCTTCAGCCTCTGTGGATCTAAAGCCCAGATTAAAATGATCAATTCTCTCAACTTGATGGACTGTACTGAGCAGAATTCTGACTAGAATCTCTTTCACACATAGAACACCCTGTTCAAGACACATGGTAAGATGAAGCTCACCTCCGGTTCCCTGCAGGTATTTGTATTTCTAATGAGTCTTTGGGATGCCTAGGTGATTTTCAGATGTCTAAAGATGAGACAAAGCCCACGACTTTCTCAAGACCTGGAACCATCTCCCTAGAAGCTGCAAAACACACAATGCCTCACTTGTGTCAAATTTGCCAAAGCAAGGACTAGAGCAAGAACTGGATGCAAAATACTTACACAGAGATGATAGTTTTTAAGATATTCATCAGATATTCTTCACATGGGAAGAGTCTTTGAACTCTTCTGTGATAGAACCCCAAAACTAAATGTTTTTTTTTTTCATTGAGCACTCTTCTTGATGCAATTCTTCAACTTGGCATGGCTTAATTCAATAGCATCCAAGTCAGAGAAAAATTGATAACGGCAGATAGGAAAGAAAATTAGAAATTCGTTACTCAGAGTATGAGTAGGAAGACAGGGAGCCATTCAAAAGAATAAGGAAACAAAACAGGAGCAGTGAAAATGAGACACATCCTGCATCTTTCCGGCGGGGAAGATGGATTATTTAATTAGTGACAAAATTAGAAGAGCCTGAACATTTGCTGTCCCACAACAGGAACAGAAAAACCATTGGGCACGCACATAATAGCCAAAGAAACATAACAAAGAGAAGGAAATACAGAGAATAGGAAAAAGAAGTAAGACGCTTTTTTCAATCATTGAAATTCAGGTGGTGTATCATTCTAATACACTTTTTTATACAGTAAAAGAGTAGTTATATACAGTCGGGTAAATTGCAGCTATGTATCATTTTTAGACAGGAAATGTTTTCCAAGAAACATGTACCAGATTATATATACAAGTTCCTGACTGCCAAAGAAGAAAGTACAAAACAGCAAACACTTGGGTAAAGTCCCAGGAACCAGAGATCAAGATCTACACCGATATAAGGAGAGCGCTGAGTTTTTCAAGAAGCAGAAGCGAATGCAGCTGACTGTGCTTGTGGATGAAAAGCTGTGGGATTTTTTGCAATTCCATTAAGAGCGCACAAAAGCGCGGTGCTCGGCTGCCTCATGCTTCGCATGCTGCGAGATGCACAGAAATTAAGATGAGCAAGGTTCTTCAGCTTTGCCCTTTTTCAGCAGCTGCGCCACACCGATGGACTGGAATATCTCTCGAGATGTTTTCCTTTCTCAAGAATGTATTGTTGCTGTGTCTTGACCGCACAAGGATAAGTATGAAGAGATCATAGCCATCTCGAAATAAATTCGCCGCTTTATTAAAAAGATAAATGCTTCAACAATGCGCAGCCACGACAAAAATCAGGGCCAAGACTGGGAGACGTTTGCTGTGCTGGCACCCAATTTCTGTCGGCGAAAAGTCATGGAGAAGCTTTTGGCTGGGATGCAGACGACGAGAGAGGCAGAAGACGGAGGTACGGGGCTGTCCGGAGCGAAGTGCCGCTGGCCGGCGTCTTTCGCCCGAAGCACCACACGGGGGCGCACCGAGACCATCACAAGCAGCAGTGCGCGAAGAAGCGGCTCTTTCGCCTTCGGTAGACGGAGAGCCGGCAGCTTGCAGGAGGTGAAGAAGCAAGCCGCACAACAGCAGCATTGTGGGCGCAGCTCTCTTACTGCTGCGGGATGGTGGGTTGCCACTCGTATGCCTTTGAAAATCACGTTAGCATGCGAATGGAAGAAGTTTTTGGACAACTTTGCAATGCATCTTGCTAGTGCTCCTGCAACGCTCCGTGGAAACTCTTGCGGGTCTCTTTGCGCTGCGAGATGCAAAGAACTGGGTGAACTCGTCAAGCAAGATCGGAAGATGTTTGCAGTGCTGGCACACTTTCTCTCTCGGCGAGAAGTCATGGAGAAGCTTTTGGCTAGGATGCAGACGACGAGAGAGGCAGAAGACGGAGGTACGGGGCTGTCCGGAGCGAAGTGCCGCTCGCGGGCGTCTATCGCCCGAAGCAGCGCTCCGGAGCGCACCGCCACCGGCACAAGCAGCAGTGCGCGAAGTAGCGGCTCTTTCGCTTTCGCTAGACGGAGAGCCGGCAGCTTGCAGGAGGTGAAGAAGCAAGCCGCACAACAGCAGCATTGTGGGCGCAGCTGTCGAACTGCTGCGGGATGGTGGATTGCCACTCGCATGCCTTTGAAAATCACGTTAGCATGCGAATGGAAGAAGTTTTTGGACAACTTTGCAATGCATCCTGCTAGTGCTCCTGCAACGCTCCGTGGAAACTCTTGCGGGTCTCTTTGCGCTGCGAGATGCAAAGAACTGGGTGAACTCGTCAAACAAGATCGGTAGATGTTTGCAGTGCTGGCACACTTTCTCTCTCGGCGAGAAGTCATGGAGAAGCTTTTGGCTAGGATGCAGACGACGAGAGAGGCAGAAGACGGAGGTACGGGGCTATCCGGAGCGAAGTGCCGCTGGCCGGCGTCTTTCGCCCGAAGCAGCGCTCCGGAGCGCACCGCCACCGGCACAAGCAGCAGTGCGCGAAGTAGCGGCTCTTTCGCTTTCGCTAGACGGAGAGCCGGCAGCTTGCAGGAGGTGAAGAAGCAAGCCGCACAACAGCAGCATTGTGGGCGCAGCTCTCTTACTGCTGCGGGATGGTGGGTTGCCACTCGTATGCCTTTGAAAATCACGTTAGCATGCGAATGGAAGAAGTTTTTGGACAACTTTGCAATGCATCTTGCTAGTGCTCCTGCAACGCTCCGTGGAAACTCTTGCGGGTCTCTTTGCTCTGCGAGATGCAAAGAACTGGGTGAACTCGTCAAACAAGATCGGAAGATGTTTGCAGTGCTGGCACACGTTCTCTCTCGGCGAGAAGTCATGCAGAAGCTTTTGGCTAGGATGCAGACGACGAGAGAGGCAGAAGACGGAGGTACGGGGCTGTCCGGAGCGAAGTGCCGCTGGCCGGCGTCTTTCGCCCGAAGCAGCGCTCCGGAGCGCACCGCCACCGGCACAAGCAGCAGTGCGCGAAGTAGCGGCTCTTTCGCTTTCGCTAGACGGAGAGCCGGCAGCTTGCAGGAGGTGAAGAAGCAAGCCGCACAACAGCAGCATTGTGGGCGCAGCT
Source organism: Motacilla alba alba (assembly GCF_015832195.1). Lineage (NCBI taxonomy): Eukaryota > Metazoa > Chordata > Aves > Passeriformes > Motacillidae > Motacilla > Motacilla alba. The sequence continues at coordinate 15,210 of NW_024037449.1, forward strand.
CTCGAACTGCTGCGGGATGGTGGATTGCCACTCGTATGCCTTTGAAAATCACGTTAGCATGCGAATGGAAGAAGTTTTTGGACAACTTTGCAATGCATCTTGCTAGTGCTCCTGCAACGCTCCGTGGAAACTCTTGCGGGTCTCTTTGCGCTGCGAGATGCAAAGAACTGGGTGAACTCGTCAAGCAAGATCGGTAGATGTTTGCAGAGCTGGCACACTTTCTCTCTCGGCGAGAAGTCATGGAGAAGCTTTTGGCTAGGATGCAGACGACGAGAGAGGCAGAAGACGGAGGTACGGGGCTGTCCGGAGCGAAGTGCCGCTGGCCGGCGTCTTTCGCCCGAAGCAGCGTGCCGGAGCGCACCGCCACCGGCACAAGCAGCAGTGCGCGAAGAAGCGGCTCTTTCGCCTTCGGTAGACGGAGAGCCGGCAGCTTGCAGGAGGTGAAGAAGCAAGCCGCACAACACCAGCCCACTGCGGCTAGCTGGTTGCTAGATTTCCACGAATTTCAAGTTGCCACCAAAGGACAGGCTGCCCCCAGTGCCAAGTCAGTCTGCTTGCAGAGTGCCTAAAGAGCTCTGCCAACTGAGACCAGGAACGTGGGCTGGTGAGTTTTGTATTCCGGGGCAGAAGCTGTGTCAGTATCAGGTAGGCCCTCAGTCCTTAGGGGCCGTCTGCCTGCTGGATTTCCGCCAATATCAAGATGCCGCCCAGGGACAAGCTGCCACCTGTGCCAACTCAGGCTGCTTTGAGAGTGCCCATGGAGCTCTGCAAACTGAGACCAGGAACGTGGCGTGGTGGGTTTTCTTTCCCCGGGCAGAAGCCTTTGTCAGTACCAGATAGGCCCTTGGCCCTTTGGGGCGGCTGCTCGTTGGATTTCCGCAAATATCAATATGCCGCCCAGGGACAAGCTGCCACCTGTGGCAACTCACGCTGATTTTAGAGTACCCATGGAGTTCTGCAATCTGAGACCAGGCACGTGGTGTGGTGAGCTTAGTTTACCTGGGCAGAAGCCTTTGTCAGTACCAGGTAGGCCTTCGCCCTTCGGGGCCAGCTGCCTGCTGGGTTTTTGCGAATCTGAAGATGCTGCCCAGGGACAAGCTGCCACCTTTGCCAACTCGATCTGCTTTGAGAGTGCCCATGGAGCTCTGCAAACTGAGACCATTAACGTGGGTTGGTCTGTTTTGTTTCCCTGGGCAGAAGCATTTGTCAGTACCAGGTAGGCCCTTGGCACTTATGGGCCGGCTGCCGGCTGGATTTCCGCCAATATCAAGATGCCGCCCAGGGACAAGCTGCCACCTGTGCCAACTCGGGCTGCTTTAAGAGTGCCCACAGAGCTCTGCAAACTGAGACCCGGAACGTGGGGTGGTGGGTTTTTTTTTCCTGGGCAGAAGCCTTTGTCAGTACCAGGTAGGCTCTCAGTCCTTAGGGGCCGTCGGCCTGCCGGATTTCGACGAATATCAAGATGCCGCCCAGGGACAAGCTGCCACCTGTGCCAACTCACGCTGATTTTAGAGTACCCATGGAGCTCTGCAAACTGAGACCATGAACGTGTGTTGGCGAATTTTGTTTACCTGGGCAGAAGCCTTTGTCTGTTCCAGGTAGGCCCACGGCCCTTAGGGGCCGTCTGCCTGCTGGATTTCCGCCAATACCAAGATGCCGCCCAGGGACAAGCTGCCACCTGTGCTAACTCGGTCTGCTTTGAGAGTGCCCATGGAGCTCTGCAAACTGAGATGTGGAACGTGAGGTGGTGGGTTTTGTTTCCCTGGGCAGAAGCCTTTGTCAGTACCAGGAGGGCCCTTGTTCATCAGGGGCAGGCTGGCGGCTCAATTTCCACGAATATCAAGATGCTGCCCAGGGACAAGCTGCCACTTGTGCCAACTCGCGCTGCTTTGAGGGTGCCCACGGAGCTCTGCAAACTGAGACCAGGAACGTAGGATTGTGGGTTTTGTTTTCCCGGGCAGAAGCCTCTCTCAGTGCCAGGTAGGCCCTTGTCCCTTAGGGGCAGGCTGGCAGGAAGATTTCCACGAATATCAAGATGCTGCCCAGGGACAAGCTGCCACCTGTGCCAACTCGCGCTGCTTTGAGAGTGACCATGGAGCTCTGCAAACTGAGACCATTAACGTGGGTTGGTCTGTTTTGTTTCCCTGGGCAGAAGCATTTGTCAGTACCAGGTAGGCCCTTGGCACTTATGGGCCGGCTGCCGGCTGGATTTCCGCCAATATCAAGATGCCGCCCAGGGACAAGCTGCCACCTGTGCCAACTCGGGCTGCTTTAAGAGTGCCCACAGAGCTCTGCAAACTGAGACCCGGAACGTGGGGTGGTGGGTTTTTTTTTCCTGGGCAGAAGCCTTTGTCAGTACCAGGTAGGCTCTCAGTCCTTAGGGGCCGTCGGCCTGCCGGATTTCGACGAATATCAAGATGCCGCCCAGGGACAAGCTGCCACCTGTGCCAACTCACGCTGATTTTAGAGTACCCATGGAGCTCTGCAAACTGAGACCATGAACGTGTGTTGGCGAATTTTGTTTACCTGGGCAGAAGCCTTTGTCTGTTCCAGGTAGGCCCACGGCCCTTAGGGGCCGTCTGCCTGCTGGATTTCCGCCAATACCAAGATGCCGCCCAGGGACAAGCTGCCACCTGTGCTAACTCGGTCTGCTTTGAGAGTGCCCATGGAGCTCTGCAAACTGAGATGTGGAACGTGAGGTGGTGGGTTTTGTTTCCCTGGGCAGAAGACTTTGTCAGTACCAGGAGGGCCCTTGTTCATCAGGGGCAGGCTGGCGGCTCAATTTCCACGAATATCAAGATGCTGCCCAGGGACAAGCTGCCACTTGTGCCAACTCGCGCTGCTTTGAGGGTGCCCACGGAGCTCTGCAAACTGAGACCAGGAACGTAGGATTGTGGGTTTTGTTTTCCCGGGCAGAAGCCTCTCTCAGTGCCAGGTAGGCCCTTGTCCCTTAGGGGCAGGCTGGCAGGAAGATTTCCACGAATATCAAGATGCTGCCCAGGGACAAGCTGCCACCTGTGCCAACTCGCGCTGCTTTGAGAGTGACCATGGAGCTCTGCAAACTGAGATGTGGAACGTGGGGTGGTGGGTTTTGTTTCCCTGGGCAGAAGCCTTTGTCAGTACCAGGAGGGCCCTTGTTCATCAGGGGCAGGCTGGCGGCTCAATTTCCACGAATATCAAGATGCTGCCCAGGGACAAGCTGCCACTTGGGCCAACTCGCGCTGCTTTGAGGGTGCCCACGGAGCTCTGCAAACTGAGACCAGGAACGTAGGATTGTGGGTTTTGTTTTCCCGGGCAGAAGCCTCTCTCAGTGCCAGGTAGGCCCTTGTTCCTTAGGGGCAGGCTGGCAGGAAGATTTCCACGAATATCAAGATGCTGCCCAGGGACAAGGTGCCACCTGTGCCAACTCGCGCTGCTTTGAGAGTGACCATGGAGCTCTGCAAACTGAGACCATGAACCTGGGGTGCTGAGTTTTGTTTCCCTGGGCAGAAGCATTTGCAGTGCCAGGTAGGCCCTTGGTCTTTAAGGGCTGGCAGCCTGCTGGATTTCCATGAATATCAAGATGCTGCCAAAGGACAAGCTGCCACCTGTGCCAACTCACGCTGCTTTGAGAGTGCCCACGGAGCTCTGCAAACTGTGACCAGGACCGTGGGGTGCTGAGTTTTGTTTTCCCGGGCAGAAGTATTTGTCAGTACTAGGTAGGCCCACGGTCTTTCAGGGCCGTCAGCCTGCTGAATTTCCACGAATATCAGGATGCTGCCCACGGAGGAGCTGCCACCTGTGCCAACTCGGGCTGCTTTGAGAGTGCCCATGGTGCTCTGCAAACTGAGACCAGAAACGTGGGGTGCTGGGTTTTGTTTTCCACGGCAGAAGCCTTTGTCAGTACCAGGAGGGTCCTTGTTCCTTATGGGCAGTCTGCCTGCTGGATTTCCACGAATATCAAGATGCTGCCCAGGGACAAGCTGCCACCTGTGCCAACTCGGGCTGCTTTGAGAGTGCCCATGGAGCTCTGCAAACTGGGACCAGGAAAGTGGTGTTCTGAGTATTGTTTTCCCGGTCAGAAGCCTTTGTCAGTGTCAGGTCGGCCCTTGTTCCACAGGGGCAGGCTGCCTGCTGGATTTCCACGAATATCAAGATGCCGCCCAGGGACAAGCTGCCACCTGTGCCAACTCGCGCTGCTTTGAGAGTGCCCATGGAGCTCTGCAAACTGAGACCTGGAACGTGGGGTGGTGGGTTTTGTTTCCCCGGGCAGAAGCCTTTGTCAGTACCAGGTCAGGCCTTGGCCCTTGGGGGCCAGCTGCCTGCAGGATTTCCACAAATATCAAGATGCCGCCCAGGGACAAGCTGCCACTTGTGCCAACTCGCGCTGCTTTGAGGGTGCCCACGGAGCTCTGCAAACTGAGACCAGGAAGGTAGGATTGTGGGTTTTGTTTTCCCGGGCAGAAGCCTTTGTCAGTACCAGGTAGGCCCTTGTTCCTTAGGGGCAGGCTGCCTGCAGGATTTCCACGAATATCTAGATGCTGCCCAGGGACAAGCTGCCACCTGTGCCAACTCGTGCTGCTTTGAGAGTGCCCATGGAGCTCTGCAAACTGAGACCATGAACCTGGGGTGCTGAGTTTTGTTTCTCCGGGCAGAAGCATTTGAAGTGCCAGGTACGCTCTCGGTCCTTAAGGGCAGGCAGCCTGCTGGATTTCCACGAATATCAAGATGCTGCCCAGGGACAAGCTGCCACCTGTGCCAACTCGCGCTGCTTTGAGAGTGCCCATGGTGCTCTGCAAACTGAGACCAGAAACGTGGTGTTCTGAGTTTTGTTTTCCCGGGCAGAAGCCTTTGTCAGTACCAGGTCGGCCCTTGGCCCTTGGGGGCCAGCTGCCTGCAGGATTTCCACGAATATCAAAATGCTGCCCAGGGACAAGCTGCCACTTGTGCCAACTCGGGCTGCTTTGAGAGTGCCCACGGAGCTCTTCAAACTGAGCCAAAGTATGTGGGATTTCGGGTTTTGTTTTCCCGGGCAGAAGCCTTTGTCAGTACGAAGTAGGCCCTCAGCCCTTAGAGGCAGTCTGCCTGCTGGATTTCCACGAATATCAAGATGCCACCCAGGGACAAGCTGCCACCTGTGCCAACTCGGGCTGCTTTGAGAGTGCCCATGGAGCTCTGCAAAGGTAGACCAGGAACTTGCCTTGGTGAGTTTTGTTTCCCCGGGCAGAAGCATTTGCAGTACCAGGCAGGCTCTCGGAACTTCAGGGCCGTCTGCCTGCTGGATTTCCACGAATATCAAGATGCTGCCCAGGGACAAGCTGCCACTTGGGCCAACTCGCGCTGCTTTGGGGGTGCCCACGGAGCTCTGCAAACTGAGACCATAACCTAGGGTTGTGGGTTTTGTTTTCTCGGGCAGAAGCCTCTCTCAGTACCAGGTAGGCCCTTGTTCCACAGGGGCAGGCTGCCTGCTGAATTTCCACGAATATCAAGATGCTGCCCAGGGACAAGCTGCCACCTGTGCCAGCTCGGGCTGCTTTGAGGGTGCCCACGGAGCTCTAAAAACTGAGACAGGGTACATGGGGTTATGGGTTATGTTTCCCCGGGCAGAAGCCATTGTAAGTACCAGGTAGGCCCTCGGCCCTTAGGGGCAGGCTGGCAGCAAGACTTCCACGAATATCAAGATGCCGCCCAGGGACAAGCTGCCACCTGTGCCAACTCACGCTGCTTTGAGAGTGCCCACGGATCTCTTCAAACTGAGCCAAAGTATGTGGGGTTTCGGGTTTTTTTTTTCCCGGGCAGAACCCTTTGTCAGTACCAAGTAGGACCTCGGCCCTTAGAGGCAGTCTGCCTGCTGGATTTCCACGCATATCTAGATGCCGCCCAGGAACAAGCTGCCACCTGTGCCAACTTGGGCTGCTTTGAGAGTACCCATGGTGCTCTACAAACAGAAACCAGGAGCGTGGGATGGTGAGTTTTTTTTTTTTCCTCGGCAGAAGCCTTTGTCAGTACCAGGTAGGCCCTCGGCCCTTCATGGCTGGCTGCCTGCTGGATTTCCACGAATATCAAGATGCCGCCCAGGGACAAACTGCCACCTGTGCCAACTCGGGCTGCTTTGAGAGTGCCCATGGAGCTCTGCAAACTGAGACCGGGACCGTGGGGTTCTGAGTTTTGTTTTCCCGGCAGAAGCCTTTGTCAGTACCAGGTAGGCCTTCGGCCCTATGGGTCCGGTTGCAGGCTGGATTTCCCCGAATAACAAGATGCCGCCCAGGGACAAGCTGCCACCTGTGCCAACTCGGGCTGCTTTGAGAGTGCCCATGGAGCTCTTCAAACTGTGGCCTGGAACGTCGGGTAATGTGTCTTGTTTTGCTGGGTAGAAGACTATCTCTGTACTAGGTCGGCCCTCCACCCTTAGCGGCCGGCTCCCCGCTGGATTTGCCCGAATATCACGGTGCCGTCCCGGGTCAAGCTGCCACCTGTGCCAACTTGGGCTGGTTTGAGAGTGCCCATGGAGCTCTACAAACTGAGACCAGCAACGTGGGATGGTGAGCTTTGTTTTTCTGGGAAGAAGCCTTTGTCAGTACCAGGTAGGCCCTCGGCCCTAAGGGGCCTGTTGCCTCCTGGATATCCACAAATATCAAGATGCCTCTCAGGGACAAGCTGCCACCTGTGCTAGCTCTGGCTGCTTTGAGAGTGCCCACGGAACTCTGCAAACTGAGACTAAGACCTTGGGGTGGTGGGTTTTTTTCTCCTTGGGCAGTATAATGCACAATACCTAGGTGTCCCTAAGCACGTTGATGCTTGGTGCCTGCTCGATTTCTGTATTAATCAGGATGCCATCCAATTAAAGGCTGATAGCTGTGCCAACGTTGGGTGCTTGCACAGTGCCCACAGAGCTCTGCAAACTGAGACCTAGACGGTGAGGTGTTGAGGTTTTTTTCCTGGGCTGTTGCCTGCACAGTACTTTTGTGGCCATTTGGGGCCTGAGACCAGGAAGGTGAGGTGGTGAGTTTGGTTTCCCTGGGAAAAAGCTCACCACATTTTTTGGATGGGCCTTGCGTGCAGGCCCCGGTTGGCTGCTGTAATGCCGCATTGATCAAGATCTAGCTCACGTACAACCTGCCACCTGTGCCACCTCAGGCTGCTCTCACAGTGCCTGTGGATACAACGCTCTGTTTGACTCTTAGAGGTCTAATTACAAGCTGTGTTTGATAAATTATGAGTGTGGTAAATGAATGTGTTCTAGGAGTGTGAGATCCTTGAAATAGTATAATTTTTGATTTTCTTATGGTTGGAAGATCGTTTTACAAGCATAATGGGAATACTCCTTTTTTTAGGTACTTTTTCTTCTAGAAAGTATACCATAAGTGTTTTCTAATATTAAATGACAGAGCAGCCCGTTGATCCTTTACTGGAAATTTTTCCTATTTTTCAAAAATAACAGAAAAAAGCTCTTGCAAAAATAAGGGGAAAAAATTGCTTTAAAAAGTATTTCATTACAGCTTTTAAAGGCAATTAAAGTGCACCCATTGCTGATGGGAAGCCGATAACTGGTTAAACATGTATTCACTTGTTATGTCTCTCTAAAGAAATACTCTAACATCAAGCAATTAATCCCTTCCATCATAGTTTTAACCTCTTTCCTAGTTTAAATGTCAATGAAAAACATCATGAAGAACTCCATATGTATCTCTCCGATTCATCTTACATACAAAGCAACTATTTTTCCACCGGTTTGCTTGATGGTCTGCTTACTGCATTCAGCATTTTTTGGCATGCTTTTTTGCTTCTTTCTGCTGTCAATACTGGCCAATACATGCCATCTGCCAATGGTAGGATTTCTCTCACCTAAGCATATGGATTGAATCTTTAAGATCACTTTCGATAAAATGGATAAAAAAGGAGTTGTTTGATTCCACCTAACATTGAGTCTCTTGGTAAAGGTCACCTGGAGAAAAGTTTTTGCTTCTAGAATTCAACTCATGGATTGAAATATTTGAGAAGACTGATAGGCACTGGAGCATGGAGACACCTTCAGCCTCTGTGGATCTAAAGCCCAGATTAAAATGATCAATTCTCTCAACTTGATGGACTGTACTGAGCAGAATTCTGACTAGAATCTCTTTCACACATAGAACACCCTGTTCAAGACACATGGTAAGATGAAGCTCACCTCCGGTTCCCTGCAGGTATTTGTATTTCTAATGAGTCTTTGGGATGCCTAGGTGATTTTCAGATGTCTAAAGATGAGACAAAGCCCACGACTTTCTCAAGACCTGGAACCATCTCCCTAGAAGCTGCAAAACACACAATGCCTCACTTGTGTCAAATTTGCCAAAGCAAGGACTAGAGCAAGAACTGGATGCAAAATACTTACACAGAGATGATAGTTTTTAAGATATTCATCAGATATTCTTCACATGGGAAGAGTCTTTGAACTCTTCTGTGATAGAACCCCAAAACTAAATGTTTTTTTTTTTCATTGAGCACTCTTCTTGATGCAATTCTTCAACTTGGCATGGCTTAATTCAATAGCATCCAAGTCAGAGAAAAATTGATAACGGCAGATAGGAAAGAAAATTAGAAATTCGTTACTCAGAGTGTGAGTAGGAAGACAGGGAGCCATTCAAAAGAATAAGGAAACAAAACAGGAGCAGTGAAAATGAGACACATCCTGCATCTTTCCGGCGGGGAAGATGGATTATTTAATTAGTGACAAAATTAGAAGAGCCTGAACATTTGCTGTCCCACAACAGGAACAGAAAAACCATTGGGCACGCACATAATAGCCAAAGAAACATAACAAAGAGAAGGAAATACAGAGAATAGGAAAAAGAAGTAAGACGCTTTTTTCAATCATTGAAATTCAGGTGGTGTATCATTCTAATACACTTTTTTATACAGTAAAAGAGTAGTTATATACAGTCGGGTAAATTGCAGCTATGTATCATTTTTAGACAGGAAATGTTTTCCAAGAAACATGTACCAGATTATATATACAAGTTCCTGACTGCCAAAGAAGAAAGTACAAAACAGCAAACACTTGGGTAAAGTCCCAGGAACCAGAGATCAAGATCTACACCGATATAAGGAGAGCGCTGAGTTTTTCAAGAAGCAGAAGCGAATGCAGCTGACTGTGCTTGTGGATGAAAAGCTGTGGGATTTTTTGCAATTCCATTAAGAGCGCACAAAAGCGCGGTGCTCGGCTGCCTCATGCTTCGCATGCTGCGAGATGCACAGAAATTAAGATGAGCAAGGTTCTTCAGCTTTGCCCTTTTTCAGCAGCTGCGCCACACCGATGGACTGGAATATCTCTCGAGATGTTTTCCTTTCTCAAGAATGTATTGTTGCTGTGTCTTGACCGCACAAGGATAAGTATGAAGAGATCATAGCCATCTCGAAATAAATTCGCCGCTTTATTAAAAAGATAAATGCTTCAACAATGCGCAGCCATGACAAAAATCAGGGCCAAGACTGGGAGACGTTTGCTGTGCTGGCACCCAATTTCTGTCGGCGAAAAGTCATGGAGAAGCTTTTGGCTGGGATGCAGACGACGAGAGAGGCAGAAGACGGAGGTACGGGGCTGTCCGGAGCGAAGTGCCGCTGGCCGGCGTCTTTCGCCCGAAGCACCACACGGGGGCGCACCGAGACCATCACAAGCAGCAGTGCGCGAAGAAGCGGCTCTTTCGCCTTCGGTAGACGGAGAGCCGGCAGCTTGCAGGAGGTGAAGAAGCAAGCCGCACAACAGCAGCATTGTGGGCGCAGCTCTCTTACTGCTGCGGGATGGTGGATTGCCACTCGTATGCCTTTGAAAATCACGTTAGCATGCGAATGGAAGAAGTTTTTGGACAACTTTGCAATGCATCTTGCTAGTGCTCCTGCAACGCTCCGTGGAAACTCTTGCGGGTCTCTTTGCGCTGCGAGATGCAAAGAACTGGGTGAACTCGTCAAGCAAGATCGGAAGATGTTTGCAGTGCTGGCACACTTTCTCTCTCGGCGAGAAGTCATGGAGAAGCTTTTGGCTAGGATGCAGACGACGAGAGAGGCAGAAGACGGAGGTACGGGGCTGTCCGGAGCGAAGTGCCGCTCGCGGGCGTCTATCGCCCGAAGCAGCGCTCCGGAGCGCACCGCCACCGGCACAAGCAGCAGTGCGCGAAGTAGCGGCTCTTTCGCTTTCGCTAGACGGAGAGCCGGCAGCTTGCAGGAGGTGAAGAAGCAAGCCGCACAACAGCAGCATTGTGGGCGCAGCTGTCGAACTGCTGCGGGATGGTGGATTGCCACTCGCATGCCTTTGAAAATCACGTTAGCATGCGAATGGAAGAAGTTTTTGGACAACTTTGCAATGCATCCTGCTAGTGCTCCTGCAACGCTCCGTGGAAACTCTTGCGGGTCTCTTTGCGCTGCGAGATGCAAAGAACTGGGTGAACTCGTCAAGCAAGATCGGTAGATGTTTGCAGAGCTGGCACACTTTCTCTCTCGGCGAGAAGTCATGGAGAAGCTTTTGGCTAGGATGCAGACGACGAGAGAGGCAGAAGACGGAGGTACGGGGCTATCCGGAGCGAAGTGCCGCTGGCCGGCGTCTTTCGCCCGAAGCAGCGCTCCGGAGCGCACCGCCACCGGCACAAGCAGCAGTGCGCGAAGTAGCGGCTCTTTCGCTTTCGCTAGACGGAGAGCCGGCAGCTTGCAGGAGGTGAAGAAGCAAGCCGCACAACAGCAGCATTGTGGGCGCAGCTCTCTTACTGCTGCGGGATGGTGGGTTGCCACTCGTATGCCTTTGAAAATCACGTTAGCATGCGAATGGAAGAAGTTTTTGGACAACTTTGCAATGCATCTTGCTAGTGCTCCTGCAACGCTCCGTGGAAACTCTTGCGGGTCTCTTTGCTCTGCGAGATGCAAAGAACTGGGTGAACTCGTCAAACAAGATCGGAAGATGTTTGCAGTGCTGGCACACGTTCTCTCTCGGCGAGAAGTCATGCAGAAGCTTTTGGCTAGGATGCAGACGACGAGAGAGGCAGAAGACGGAGGTACGGGGCTGTCCGGAGCGAAGTGCCGCTGGCCGGCGTCTTTCGCCCGAAGCAGCGCTCCGGAGCGCACCGCCACCGGCACAAGCAGCAGTGCGCGAAGTAGCGGCGCTTTCGCTAGACGGAGAGCCGGCAGCTTGCAGGAGGTGAAGAAGCAAGCCGCACAACAGCAGCATTGTGGGCGCAGCTCTCGAACTGCTGCGGGATGGTGGATTGCCACTCGTATGCCTTTGAAAATCACGTTAGCATGCGAATGGAAGAAGTTTTTGGACAACTTTGCAATGCATCTTGCTAGTGCTCCTGCAACGCTCCGTGGAAACTCTTGCGGGTCTCTTTGCGCTGCGAGATGCAAAGAACTGGGTGAACTCGTCAAGCAAGATCGGTAGATGTTTGCAGAGCTGGCACACTTTCTCTCTCGGCGAGAAGTCATGGAGAAGCTTTTGGCTAGGATGCAGACGACGAGAGAGGCAGAAGACGGAGGTACGGGGCTGTCCGGAGCGAAGTGCCGCTGGCCGGCGTCTTTCGCCCGAAGCAGCGTGCCGGAGCGCACCGCCACCGGCACAAGCAGCAGTGCGCGAAGAAGCGGCTCTTTCGCCTTCGGTAGACGGAGAGCCGGCAGCTTGCAGGAGGTGAAGAAGCAAGCCGCACAACACCAGCCCACTGCGGCTAGCTGGTTGCTAGATTTCCACGAATTTCAAGTTGCCACCAAAGGACAGGCTGCCCCCAGTGCCAAGTCAGTCTGCTTGCAGAGTGCCTAAAGAGCTCTGCCAACTGAGACCAGGAACGTGGGCTGGTGAGTTTTGTATTCCGGGGCAGAAGCTGTGTCAGTATCAGGTAGGCCCTCAGTCCTTAGGGGCCGTCTGCCTGCTGGATTTCCGCCAATATCAAGATGCCGCCCAGGGACAAGCTGCCACCTGTGCCAACTCAGGCTGCTTTGAGAGTGCCCATGGAGCTCTGCAAACTGAGACCAGGAACGTGGCGTGGTGGGTTTTCTTTCCCGGGCAGAAGCCTTTGTCAGTACCAGATAGGCCCTTGGCCCTTTGGGGCGGCTGCTCGTTGGATTTCCGCGAATATCAATATGCCGCCCAGGGACAAGCTGCCACCTGTGGCAACTCACGCTGATTTTAGAGTACCCATGGAGTTCTGCAATCTGAGACCAGGCACGTGGTGTGGTGAGCTTAGTTTACCTGGGCAGAAGCCTTTGTCAGTACCAGGTAGGCCTTCGCCCTTCGGGGCCAGCTGCCTGCTGGGTTTTTGCGAATCTGAAGATGCTGCCCAGGGACAAGCTGCCACCTTTGCCAACTCGATCTGCTTTGAGAGTGCCCATGGAGCTCTGCAAACTGAGACCATTAACGTGGGTTGGTCTGTTTTGTTTCCCTGGGCAGAAGCATTTGTCAGTACCAGGTAGGCCCTTGGCACTTATGGGCCGGCTGCCGGCTGGATTTCCGCCAATATCAAGATGCCGCCCAGGGACAAGCTGCCACCTGTGCCAACTCGGGCTGCTTTAAGAGTGCCCACAGAGCTCTGCAAACTGAGACCCGGAACGTGGGGTGGTGGGTTTTTTTTTCCTGGGCAGAAGCCTTTGTCAGTACCAGGTAGGCTCTCAGTCCTTAGGGGCCGTCGGCCTGCCGGATTTCGACGAATATCAAGATGCCGCCCAGGGACAAGCTGCCACCTGTGCCAACTCACGCTGATTTTAGAGTACCCATGGAGCTCTGCAAACTGAGACCATGAACGTGTGTTGGCGAATTTTGTTTACCTGGGCAGAAGCCTTTGTCTGTTCCAGGTAGGCCCACGGCCCTTAGGGGCCGTCTGCCTGCTGGATTTCCGCCAATACCAAGATGCCGCCCAGGGACAAGCTGCCACCTGTGCTAACTCGGTCTGCTTTGAGAGTGCCCATGGAGCTCTGCAAACTGAGATGTGGAACGTGAGGTGGTGGGTTTTGTTTCCCTGGGCAGAAGACTTTGTCAGTACCAGGAGGGCCCTTGTTCATCAGGGGCAGGCTGGCGGCTCAATTTCCACGAATATCAAGATGCTGCCCAGGGACAAGCTGCCACTTGTGCCAACTCGCGCTGCTTTGAGGGTGCCCACGGAGCTCTGCAAACTGAGACCAGGAACGTAGGATTGTGGGTTTTGTTTTCCCGGGCAGAAGCCTCTCTCAGTGCCAGGTAGGCCCTTGTCCCTTAGGGGCAGGCTGGCAGGAAGATTTCCACGAATATCAAGATGCTGCCCAGGGACAAGCTGCCACCTGTGCCAACTCGCGCTGCTTTGAGAGTGACCATGGAGCTCTGCAAACTGAGACCATTAACGTGGGTTGGTCTGTTTTGTTTCCCTGGGCAGAAGCATTTGTCAGTACCAGGTAGGCCCTTGGCACTTATGGGCCGGCTGCCGGCTGGATTTCCGCCAATATCAAGATGCCGCCCAGGGACAAGCTGCCACCTGTGCCAACTCGGGCTGCTTTAAGAGTGCCCACAGAGCTCTGCAAACTGAGACCCGGAACGTGGGGGTGGTGGGTTTTTTTTTCCTGGGCAGAAGCCTTTGTCAGTACCAGGTAGGCTCTCAGTCCTTAGGGGCCGTCGGCCTGCCGGATTTCGACGAATATCAAGATGCCGCCCAGGGACAAGCTGCCACCTGTGCCAACTCACGCTGATTTTAGAGTACCCATGGAGCTCTGCAAACTGAGACCATGAACGTGTGTTGGCGAATTTTGTTTACCTGGGCAGAAGCCTTTGTCTGTTCCAGGTAGGCCCACGGCCCTTAGGGGCCGTCTGCCTGCTGGATTTCCGCCAATACCAAGATGCCGCCCAGGGACAAGCTGCCACCTGTGCTAACTCGGTCTGCTTTGAGAGTGCCCATGGAGCTCTGCAAACTGAGATGTGGAACGTGAGGTGGTGGGTTTTGTTTCCCTGGGCAGAAGACTTTGTCAGTACCAGGAGGGCCCTTGTTCATCAGGGGCAGGCTGGCGGCTCAATTTCCACGAATATCAAGATGCTGCCCAGGGACAAGCTGCCACTTGTGCCAACTCGCGCTGCTTTGAGGGTGCCCACGGAGCTCTGCAAACTGAGACCAGGAACGTAGGATTGTGGGTTTTGTTTTCCGGGCAGAAGCCTCTCTCAGTGCCAGGTAGGCCCTTGTCCCTTAGGGGCAGGCTGGCAGGAAGATTTCCACGAATATCAAGATGCTGCCCAGGGACAAGCTGCCACCTGTGCCAACTCGCGCTGCTTTGAGAGTGACCATGGAGCTCTGCAAACTGAGATGTGGAACGTGGGGTGGTGGGTTTTGTTTCCCTGGGCAGAAGCCTTTGTCAGTACCAGGAGGGCCCTTGTTCATCAGGGGCAGGCTGGCGGCTCAATTTCCACGAATATCAAGATGCTGCCCAGGGACAAGCTGCCACTTGGGCCAACTCGCGCTGCTTTGAGGGTGCCCACGGAGCTCTGCAAACTGAGACCAGGAACGTAGGATTGTGGGTTTTGTTTTCCCGGGCAGAAGCCTCTCTCAGTGCCAGGTAGGCCCTTGTTCCTTAGGGGCAGGCTGGCAGGAAGATTTCCACGAATATCAAGATGCTGCCCAGGGACAAGGTGCCACCTGTGCCAACTCGCGCTGCTTTGAGAGTGACCATGGAGCTCTGCAAACTGAGACCATGAACCTGGGGTGCTGAGTTTTGTTTCCCTGGGCAGAAGCATTTGCAGTGCCAGGTAGGCCCTTGGTCTTTAAGGGCTGGCAGCCTGCTGGATTTCCATGAATATCAAGATGCTGCCAAAGGACAAGCTGCCACCTGTGCCAACTCACGCTGCTTTGAGAGTGCCCACGGAGCTCTGCAAACTGTGACCAGGACCGTGGGGTGCTGAGTTTTGTTTTCCGGGCAGAAGTATTTGTCAGTACTAGGTAGGCCCACGGTCTTTCAGGGCCGTCAGCCTGCTGAATTTCCACGAATATCAGGATGCTGCCCACGGAGGAGCTGCCACCTGTGCCAACTCGGGCTGCTTTGAGAGTGCCCATGGTGCTCTGCAAACTGAGACCAGAAACGTGGGGTGCTGGGTTTTGTTTTCCACGGCAGAAGCCTTTGTCAGTACCAGGAGGGTCCTTGTTCCTTATGGGCAGTCTGCCTGCTGGATTTCCACGAATATCAAGATGCTGCCCAGGGACAAGCTGCCACCTGTGCCAACTCGGGCTGCTTTGAGAGTGCCCATGGAGCTCTGCAAACTGGGACCAGGAAAGTGGTGTTCTGAGTATTGTTTTCCCGGTCAGAAGCCTTTGTCAGTGTCAGGTCGGCCCTTGTTCCACAGGGGCAGGCTGCCTGCTGGATTTCCACGAATATCAAGATGCCGCCCAGGGACAAGCTGCCACCTGTGCCAACTCGCGCTGCTTTGAGAGTGCCCATGGAGCTCTGCAAACTGAGACCTGGAACGTGGGGTGGTGGGTTTTGTTTCCCCGGGCAGAAGCCTTTGTCAGTACCAGGTCAGGCCTTGGCCCTTGGGGGCCAGCTGCCTGCAGGATTTCCACAAATATCAAGATGCCGCCCAGGGACAAGCTGCCACCTGTGCCAACTCGGGCTGCTTTGAGAGTGCCCACGGTGCTCTGCAAACTGAGATGTGGAACGTGGGGTGGTGGATTTTGTTTCCCTGGGCAGAAGCCTTTGTCAGTACCAGGAAGGCCCTTGTTCCTCAGGGGCAGGCTGCCGGCTGGATTTCCACGAATATCAAGATGCTGCCCAGGGACAAGCTGCCACTTGTGCCAACTCGCGCTGCTTTGAGGGTGCCCACGGAGCTCTGCAAACTGAGACCAGGAAGGTAGGGTTGTGGGTTTTGTTTTCCCGGGCAGAAGCCTTTGTCAGTACCAGGTAGGCCCTTGTTCCTTAGGGGCAGGCTGCCTGCAGGATTTCCACGAATATCTAGATGCTGCCCAGGGACAAGCTGCCACCTGTGCCAACTCGTGCTGCTTTGAGAGTGCCCATGGAGCTCTGCAAACTGAGACCATGAACCTGGGGTGCTGAGTTTTGTTTCTCCGGGCAGAAGCATTTGAAGTGCCAGGTACGCTCTCGGTCCTTAAGGGCAGGCAGCCTGCTGGATTTCCACGAATATCAAGATGCTGCCCAGGGACAAGCTGCCACCTGTGCCAACTCGCGCTGCTTTGAGAGTGCCCATGGTGCTCTGCAAACTGAGACCAGAAACGTGGTGTTCTGAGTTTTGTTTTCCCGGGCAGAAGCCTTTGTCAGTACCAGGTCGGCCCTTGGCCCTTGGGGGCCAGCTGCCTGCAGGATTTCCACGAATATCAAAATGCTGCCCAGGGACAAGCTGCCACTTGTGCCAACTCGGGCTGCTTTGAGAGTGCCCACGGAGCTCTTCAAACTGAGCCAAAGTATGTGGGGTTTCGGGTTTTGTTTTCCCGGGCAGAAGCCTTTGTCAGTACGAAGTAGGCCCTCAGCCCTTAGA
>NW_024037450.1:0-31439 GCF_015832195.1 Motacilla alba alba
GGAATTTCAGGGCCGACTGCCTGCTGGATTTCCACGAATATCAAGATGCTGCCCAGGGACAAGCTGCCACCTGTGCCAACTCGGGCTGCTTTGAGAGTGCCCATGGAGCTCTGCAAACTGAGACCATGAACCTGGGGTGCTGAGTTTTGTTTCCCTGGGCAGAAGCATTTGCAGTGCCAGGTAGGCCCTTGGTCTTTAAGGGCAGGCAGCCTGCTGGATTTCCATGAATATCAAGATGCTGCCAAAGGACAAGCTGCCACCTGTGCCAACTCGCGCTGCTTTGAGAGTGCCCTTGGAGCTCTGCAAAGTGAGACCAGGAACGTGCGTTGGTGAGTTTTGTTTCCCCGGGCAGAAGCATTTGTCAGTACCAGGTAGGCCCTCGGAATTTCAGGGCCGACTGCCTGCTGGATTTCCACGAATATCAAGATGCTGCCCAGGGACAAGCTGCCACCTGTGCCAACTCGGGCTGCTTTGATGGTGCCCATGGAGCTCTGCAAACTGAGACCAGAAACGTGGGGTGCTGGGTTTTGTTTCCCCTGGCAGAAGCCTTTGTCAGTACCAGGTCGGCCCTTGGCCCTTGGGGGCCGGCTGCCTGCAGGATTTCCAGAAATATCAAGATGCCGCCCAGGGACAAGCTGCCACCTGTGCCAACTTGGGCTGCTTTGAGAGTGCCCATGGAGCTCTGCAAACTGAGATGTGGAACATGGGCTGGTGGGTTTTCTTTCCCCGGGCAGAAGCCTTTGTCAGTACCAGGAGAGTCCTTGTTCCTCAGGGGCAGGCTGCCGGCTGGATTTCCACGAATATCAAGATGCTGCCCAGGGACCAGCTGCCACTTGGGCCAACTCGTGCTGCTATGAGGGTGCCCACGGAGCTCTGCAAACTGAGACCAGGAACGTAGGACTGTGGGTTTTGTTTTCCCGGGCAGAAGCCTCTCTCAGTACCAGGTATGCCCTTGTTCCTTAGGTGCAGGCTGGCAGCAAGCTTTCCACGAATATCAAGATGCTGCCCAGGGATATTCTGCCACCTGTGCCAACTCGGGCTGCTTTGAGAGTGCCCACGGAGCTCTGCAAACTGAGACCATGAACCTGGGGTGCTGAGTTTTGTTTCTCCGGGCAGAAGCATTTGCAGTGCCAGGTAGGCCCTCGGTCCTTAAGGGCAGGCAGCCTGCTGTATTTCCACGAATATCAAGATGCTGCCCAGGGACAAGCTGCCACCTGTGCCAACTCACGCTGCTTTGAGAGTGCCCATGGTGCTCTGCAAACTGAGACCAGAAACGTGGGGTGCTGGGTTTTGTTTTCCAGGGCAGAAGCCTTTGTCAGTACCAAGTAGGCCCTTGTTCCTTAGGGACAGCCTGGAAGCAAGATTTCCCCGAATATCAAAATGCTGCCCAGGGATATTCTGCCACCTGTGCCAACTCGGGCTGCTTTGAGAGTGCCCACGGAGTTCTTCAAACTGAGACCAGGAACGTGGGTTTGTCGGTGTTGTTTTCCCGGGCAGAAACATTTGCAGGACCAGGTAGGCCCTCGGCCCTTTGGGGGAGGCTGGCACCAGGATTTCCACGAAAATCAAGTTTCCGCCCAGGGACAAGCTGCCACCTTTGCCAACTCACGCTGCTTTGAGAGTGCCCACGGAGCTCTGCAAACTGTGACCAGGACCGTGGGGTGCTAAGTTTTGTTTTCCTGGGCAGAAGTATTTGTCAGTACTAGGTAGGCCCACGGTCTTTCAGGGCCGTCAGCCTGCTGAATTTCCACGAATATCAGGATGCTGCCCACGGAGGAGCTGCCACCTGTGCCAACTCGGGCTGCTTTGAGAGTGCCCATGGTGCTCTGCAAACTGAGACCAGAAACGTGGGGTGCTGGGTTTTGTTTTCCAGGGCAGAAGCCTTTGTCAGTACCAGGAGGGTCCTTGTTCCTTATGGGCAGTCTGCCTGCTGGATTTCCACGAATATCAAGATGCTGCCCAGGGACAAGCTGC
The DNA here is from genome assembly GCF_015832195.1 of Motacilla alba alba. Lineage (NCBI taxonomy): Eukaryota > Metazoa > Chordata > Aves > Passeriformes > Motacillidae > Motacilla > Motacilla alba. The sequence continues at coordinate 1,975 of NW_024037450.1, forward strand.
CACCTGTGCCAACTCGGGCTGCTTTGAGAGTGCCCATGGAGCTCTGCAAACTGGGACCAGGAAAGTGGTGTTCTGAGTATTGTTTTCCCGGTCAGAAGCCTTTGTCAGTGTCAGGTCGGCCCTTGTTCCACAGGGGCAGGCAGCCTGCTGGATTTCCACGAATATCAAGATGCCGCCCAGGGACGAGCTGCCACCTGTGCCAACTCGGGCTGCTTTGAGAGTGCCCATGGAGCTCTGCAAACTGAGACCTGGAACGTGGGGTGGTGGGTTTTGTTTCCCCGGGCAGAAGCCTTTGTCAGTACCAGGTCAGGCCTTGGCCCTTGGGGGCCGGCTGCCTGCAGGATTTCCACAAATATCAAGATGCCGCCCAGGGACAAGCTGCCACCTGTGCCAACTCGGGCTGCCTTGAGAGTGCCCACGGTGCTCGGCAAACTGAGATGTGGAACGTGGGGTGGTGGATTTTGTTTCCCTGGGCAGAAGCCTTTGTCAGTACCAGGAAGGCCCTTGTTCCTCAGGGGCAGGCTGCAGGCTGGATTTCCACGAATATCAAGATGCTGCCCAGGGACAAGCTGCCACTTGTGCCAACTCGCGCTGCTTTGAGGGTGCCCACGGAGCTCTGCAAACTGAGACCAGGAAGGTAGGGTTGTGGGTTTTGTTTTCCCGGGCAGAAGCCTTTGTCAGTACCAGGTAGGCCCTTGTTCCTTAGGGGCAGGCTGCCTGCAGGATTTCCACGAATATCAAGATGCTGCCCAGGGACAAGCTGCCACCTGTGCCAACTCGTGCTGCTTTGAGAGTGCCCATGGAGCTCTGCAAACTGAGACCATGAACCTGGGGTGCTGAGTTTTGTTTCTCCGGGCAGAAGCATTTGAAGTGCCAGGTACGCCCTCGGTCCTTAAGGGCAGGCAGCCTGCTGGATTTCCACGAATATCAAAATGCTGCCCAGGGACAAGCTGCCACTTGTGCCAACTTGGGCTGCTTTGAGAGTGCCCACGGAGCTCTTCAAACTGAGCCAAAGTATGTGGGATTTCGGGTTTTGTTTTCCCGGGCAGAAGCCTTTGTCAGTACGAAGTAGGCCCTCAGCCCTTAGAGGCAGTCTGCCTGCTGGATTTCCACGAATATCAAGATGCCACCCAGGGACAAGCTGCCACCTGTGCCAACTCGGGCTGCTTTGAGAGTGCCCATGGAGCTCTGCAAAGTTAGACCAGGAACTTGCCTTGGTGAGTTTTGTTTCCCCGGGCAGAAGCATTTGCAGTACCAGGCAGGCTCTCGGAACTTCAGGGCCGTCTGCCTGCTGGATTTCCACGAATATCAAGATGCTGCCCAGGGACAAGCTGCCACTTGGGCCAACTCGCGCTGCTTTGAGGGTGCCCATGGAGCTCTGCAAACTGAGACCATAACCTAGGGTTGTGGGTTTTGTTTTCTCGGGCAGAAGCCTCTCTCAGTACCAGGTAGGCCCTTGTTCCTTAGGGGCAGGCTGCCTGCTGAATTTCCACGAATATCAAGATGCTGCCCAGGGACAAGCTGCCACCTGTGCCAGCTCGGGCTGCTTTGAGGGTGCCCACGGAGCTCTAAAAACTGAGGCAGGGTACATGGGGTTATGGGTTATGTTTCCCCGGGCAGAAGCCATTGTAAGTACCAGGTAGCCCCTCGGCCCTTAGGGGCAGGCTGGCAGCAAGACTTCCACGAATATCAAGATGCCGCCCAGGGACAAGCTGCCACCTGTGCCAACTCACGCTGCTTTGAGAGTGCCCACGGATCTCTTCCAACTGAGCCAAAGTATGTGGGGTTTCGGGTTTTTTTTTTCCCGGGCAGAACCCTTTGTCAGTACCAAGTAGGACCTCGGCCCTTAGAGGCAGTCTGCCTGCTGGATTTCCACGCATATCTAGATGCCGCCCAGGAACAAGCTGCCACCTGTGCCAACTTGGGCTGCTTTGAGAGTACCCATGGTGCTCTACAAACAGAAACCAGGAGCGTGGGATGGTGAGTTTTTTTTTTTCCTCGGCAGAAGCCTTTGTCAGTACCAGGTAGGCCCTCGGCCCTTCATGGCTGGCTGCCTGCTGGATTTCCACGAATATCAAGATGCCGCCCAGGGATATTCTGCCACCTGTGCCAACTCGGGCTGCTTTGAGAGTGCCCATGGAGCTCTGCAAACTGAGACCGGGACCGTGGGGTTCTGAGTTTTGTTTTCCCGGCAGAAGCCTTTGTAAGTACCAGGTAGGCCTTCGGCCCTATGGGTCCGGTTGCAGGCTGGATTTCCCCGAATAACAAGATGCCGCCCAGGGACAAGCTGCCACCTGTGCCAACTCGGGCTGCTTTGAGAGTGCCCATGGAGCTCTACAAACTGAGACCCGCAACGTGGGATGGTGAGCTTTGTTTTTCTGGGAAGAAGCCTTTGTCAGTACCAGGTAGGCCCTCGGCCCTAAGGGGCCTGTTGCCTCCTGGATATCCACAAATATCAAGATGCCTCTCAGGGACAAGCTGCCACCTGTGCTAGCTCTGGCTGCTTTGAGAGTGCCCACGGAACTCTGCAAACTGAGACTAAGACCTTGGGGTGGTGGGTTTTTTTCTCCTTGGGCAGTATAATGCACAATACCTAGGTGTCCCTAAGCACGTTGATGCTTGGTGCCTGCTCGATTTCTGTATTAATCAGGATGCCATCCAATTAAAGGCTGATAGCTGTGCCAACGTTGGGTGCTTGCACAGTGCCCACAGAGCTCTGCAAACTGAGACCTAGACGGTGAGGTGTTGAGGTTTTTTTCCTGGGCTGTTGCCCGCACAGTACTTTTGTGGCCATTTGGGGCCTGAGACCAGGAAGGTGAGGTGGTGAGTTTGGTTTCCCTGGGAAAAAGCTCACCACATTTTTTGGATGGGCCTTGCGTGCAGGCCCCGGTTGGCTGCTGTAATGCCGCATTGATCAAGATCTAGCTCACGTACAACCTGCCACCTGTGCCACCTCAGGCTGCTCTCACAGTGCCTGTGGATACAACGCTCTGTTTGACTCTTAGAGGTCTAATTACAAGCTGTGTTTGATAAATTATGAGTGTGGTAAATGAATGTGTTCTAGGAGTGTGAGATCCTTGAAATAGTATAATTTTTGATTTTCTTATGGTTGGAAGATCGTTTTACAAGCATAATGGGAATACTCCTTTTTTTAGGTACTTTTTCTTCTAGAAAGTATACCATAAGTGTTTTCTAATATTAAATGACAGAGCAGCCCGTTGATCCTTTACTGGAAATTTTTCCTATTTTTCAAAAATAACAGAAAAAAGCTCTTGCAAAAATAAGGGGAAAAAAATTGCTTTAAAAAGTATTTCATTACAGCTTTTAAAGGCAATTAAAGTGCACCCATTGCTGATGGGAAGCCGATAACTGGTTAAACATGTATTCACTTGTTATGTCTCTCTAAAGAAATACTCTAACATCAAGCAATTAATCCCTTCCATCATAGTTTTAACCTCTTTCCTAGTTTAAATGTCAATGAAAAACATCATGAAGAACTCCATATGTATCTCTCCGATTCATCTTACATACAAAGCAACTATTTTTCCACCGGTTTGCTTGATGGTCTGCTTACTGCATTCAGCATTTTTTGGCATGCTTTTTTGCTTCTTTCTGCTGTCAATACTGGCCAATACATGCCATCTGCCAATGGTAGGATTTCTCTCACCTAAGCATATGGATTGAATCTTTAAGATCACTTTCGATAAAATGGATAAAAAAGGAGTTGTTTGATTCCACCTAACATTGAGTCTCTTGGTAAAGGTCACCTGGAGAAAAGTTTTTGCTTCTAGAATTCAACTCATGGATTGAAATATTTGAGAAGACTGATAGGCACTGGAGCATGGAGACACCTTCAGCCTCTGTGGATATAAAGCCCAGATTAAAATGATCAATTCTCTCAACTTGATGGACTGTACTGAGCAGAATTCTGACTAGAATCTCTTTCACACATAGAACACCCTGTTCAAGACACATGGTAAGATGAAGCTCACCTCCGGTTCCCTGCAGGTATTTGTATTTCTAATGAGTCTTTGGGATGCCTAGGTGATTTTCAGATGTCTAAAGATGAGACAAAGCCCACGACTTTCTCAAGACCTGGAACCATCTCCCTAGAAGCTGCAAAACACACAATGCCTCACTTGTGTCAAATTTGCCAAAGCAAGGACTAGAGCAAGAACTGGATGCAAAATACTTACACAGAGATGATAGTTTTTAAGATATTCATCAGATATTCTTCACATGGGAAGAGTCTTTGAACTCTTCTGTGATAGAACCCCAAAACTAAATGTTTTTTTTTTCATTGAGCACTCTTCTTGATGCAATTCTTCAACTTGGCATGGCTTAATTCAATAGCATCCAAGTCAGAGAAAAATTGATAAAGGCAGATAGGAAAGAAAATTAGAAATTCGTTTACTCAGAGTGTGAGTAGGAAGACAGGGAGCCATTCAAAAGAATAAGGAAACAAAACAGGAGCAGTGAAAATGAGACACATCCTGCATCTTTCCGGCGGGGAAGATGGATTATTTAATTAGTGACAAAATTAGAAGAGGCCTGAACATTTGCTGTCCCACAACAGGAACAGAAAAAACCATTGGGCACGCACATAATAGCCAAAGAAACATAACAAAGAGAAGGAAATACAGAGAATAGGAAAAAGAAGTAAGACGCTTTTTTCAATCATTGAAATTCAGGTGGTGTATCATTCTAATACACTTTTTTATACAGTAAAAGAGTAGTTATATACAGTCGGGTAAATTGCAGCTATGTATCATTTTTAGACAGGAAATGTTTTCCAAGAAACATGTACCAGATTATATATACAAGTTCCTGACTGCCAAAAGAAGAAAGTACAAAACAGCAAACACTTGGGTAAAGTCCCAGGAACCAGAGATCAAGATCTACACCGATATAAGGAGAGCGGTGAGTTTTTCAAGAAGCAAAAGCGAATGCAGCTGACTGTGCTTGTGGATGAAAAGCTGTGGGATTTTTTGCAATTCCATTAAGAGCGCACAAAAAGCGCGGTGCTCGGCTGCCTCATGCTTCGCATGCTGCGAGATGCACAGAAATGAAGATGAGCAAGGTTCTTCAGCTTTGCCCTTTTTCAGCAGCTGCGCCACACCGATGGACTGGAATATCTCTCGAGATGTTTTCCTTTCTCAAGAATGTATTGTTGCTGTGTCTTGACCGCACAAGGATAAGTATGAAGAGATCATAGCCATCTCGAAATAAATTCGCCGCTTTATTAAAAAGATACATGCTTCAACAATGCGCAGCCACGACAAAAATCAGGGCCAAGACTGGGAGACGTTTGCTGTGCTGGCACCCAATTTCTGTCGGCGAAAAGTCATGGAGAAGCTTTTGGCTTGGATGCAGACGACGAGAGAGGCAGAAGACGGAGGGTACGGGGCTGTCCGGAGCGAAGTGCCGCTGGCCGGCGTCTTTCGCCCGAAGCAGCGCGCCGGAGCGCACCGCCACCGGCACAAGCAGCAGTGCGCGAAGTAGCGGCTCTTTCGCTTTCGCTAGACGGAGAGCCGGCAGCTTGTAGGAGGTGAAGAAGCAAGCCGCACAACAGCAGCATTGTGGGCGCAGCTCTCTTACTGCTGCGGGATGGTGGATTGCCACTCGTATGCCTTTGAAAATCACGTTAGCATGCGAATGGAAGAAGTTTTTGGACAACTTTGCAATGCATCTTGCTAGTGCTCCTGCAACGCTCCGTGGAAACTCTTGCGGGTCTCTTTGCGCTGCGAGATGCAAAGAACTGGGTGAACTCGTCAAGCAAGATCGGAAGATGTTTGCAGTGCTGGCACACTTTCTCTCTCGGCGAGAAGTCATGGAGAAGCTTTTGGCTAGGATGCAGACGACGAGAGAGGCAGAAGACGGAGGTACGGGGGCTATCCGGAGCGAAGTGCCGCTGGCCGGCGTCTTTCGCCCGAAGCAGCGCGCCGGAGCGCACCAGCCCAACACACCGCCCAACCTGGCACAAGCAGCAGTGCGCGAAGTAGCGGCTCTTTCGCTTTCGCTAGACGGAGAGCCGGCAGCTTGCAGGAGGTGAAGAAGCAAGCCGCACAACAGCAGCATTGAGGGCGCAGCTCTCTTACTGCTGCGGGATGGTGGATTGCCACTCGTATGCCTATGAAAATCACGTTAGCATGCGAATGGAAGAAGTTTTTGGACAACTTTGCAATGCATCTTGCTAGTGCTCCTGCAACGCTCCGTGGAAACTCTTGCGGGTCTCTTTGAGCTGCGAGATGCAAAGAACTGGGTGAACTCGTCAAGCAAGATCGGAAGATGTTTGCAGTGCTGGCACACTTTCTCTCTCGGCGAGAAGTCATGGAGAAGCTTTTGGCTAGGATGCAGACGACGAGAGAGGCAGAAGACGGAGGTACGGGGCTGTCCGGAGCGAGAGTGCCGCTGGCCGGCGTCTTTCGCCCGAAGCAGCGCTCCGGAGCGCACCGCCACCGGCACAAGCAGCAGTGCGCGAAGTAGCGGCTCTTTCGCTTTCGCTAGACGGAGAGCCGGCAGCTTGCAGGAGGTGAAGAAGCAAGCCGCACAACAGCAGCATTGTGGGCGCAGCTCTCGAACTGCTGCGGGATGGTGGATTGCCACTCGCATGCCTTTGAAAATCACGTTAGCATGCGAATGGAAGAAGTTTTTGGACAACTTTGCAATGCATCTTGCTAGTGCTCCTGCAACGCTCCGTGGAAACTCTTGCGGGTCTCTTTGAGCTGCGAGATGCAAAGAACTGGGTGAACTCGTCAAGCAAGATCGGAAGATGTTTGCAGTGCTGGCACACTTTCTCTCTCGGCGAGAAGTCATGGAGAAGCTTTTGGCTAGGATGCAGACGACGAGAGAGGCAGAAGACGGAGGTACGGGGCTGGTCCGGAGCGAAGTGCCGCTGGCCGGCGTCTTTCGCCCGAAGCAGCGCTCCGGAGCGCACCGCCACCGGCACAAGCAGCAGTGCGCGAAGTAGCGGCTCTTTCGCTTTCGCTAGACGGAGAGCCGGCAGCTTGCAGGAGGTGAAGAAGCAAGCCGCACAACAGCAGCATTGTGGGCGCAGCTCTCTTACTGCTGCGGGATGGTGGATTGCCACTCGTATGCCTATGAAAATCACGTTAGCATGCGAATGGAAGAAGTTTTTGGACAACTTTGCAATGCATCTTGCTAGTGCTCCTGCAACGCTCCGTGGAAACTCTTGCGGGTCTCTTTGCGCTGCGAGATGCAAAGAACTGGGTGAACTCGTCAAGCAAGATCGGAAGATGTTTGCAGTGCTGGCACACTTTCTCTCTCGGCGAGAAGTCATGGAGAAGCTTTTGGCTAGGATGCAGACGACGAGAGAGGCAGAAGACGGAGGTACGGGGCTATCCGGAGCGAAGTGCCGCTGGCCGGCGTCTTTCGCCCGAAGCAGCGCGCCGGAGCGCACCGCCACCGGCACAAGCAGCAGTGCGCGAAGTAGCGGCTCTTTCGCTTTCGCTAGACGGAGAGCCGGCAGCTTGCAGGAGGTGAAGAAGCAAGCCGCACAACAGCAGCATTGAGGGCGCAGCTCTCTTACTGCTGCGGGATGGTGGATTGCCACTCGTATGCCTATGAAAATCACGTTAGCATGCGAATGGAAGAAGTTTTTGGACAACTTTGCAATGCATCTTGCTAGTGCTCCTGCAACGCTCCGTGGAAACTCTTGCGGGTCTCTTTGAGCTGCGAGATGCAAAGAACTGGGTGAACTCGTCAAGCAAGATCGGAAGATGTTTGCAGTGCTGGCACACTTTCTCTCTCGGCGAGAAGTCATGGAGAAGCTTTTGGCTAGGATGCAGACGACGAGAGAGGCAGAAGACGGAGGTACGGGGCTGTCCGGAGCGAAGTGCCGCTGGCCGGCGTCTTTCGCCCGAAGCAGCGCTCCGGAGCGCACCGCCACCGGCACAAGCAGCAGTGCGCGAAGTAGCGGCTCTTTCGCTTTCGCTAGACGGAGAGCCGGCAGCTTGCAGGAGGTGAAGAAGCAAGCCGCACAACAGCAGCATTGTGGGCGCAGCTGTCGAACTGCTGCGGGATGGTGGATTGCCACTCGCATGCCTTTGAAAATCACGTTAGCATGCGAATGGAAGAAGTTTTTGGACAACTTTGCAATGCATCTTGCTAGTGCTCCTGCAACGCTCCGTGGAAACTCTTGCGGGTCTCTTTGAGCTGCGAGATGCAAAGAACTGGGTGAACTCGTCAAGCAAGATCGGAAGATGTTTGCAGTGCTGGCACACTTTCTCTCTCGGCGAGAAGTCATGGAGAAGCTTTTGGCTAGGATGCAGACGACGAGAGAGGCAGAAGACGGAGGTACGGGGCTGTCCGGAGCGGAAGTGCCGCTGGCCGGCGTCTTTCGCCCGAAGCAGCGCTCCGGAGCGCACCGCCACCGGCACAAGCAGCAGTGCGCGAAGTAGCGGCTCTTTCGCTTTCGCTAGACGGAGAGCCGGCAGCTTGCAGGAGGTGAAGAAGCAAGCCGCACAACAGCAGCATTGTGGGCGCAGCTCTCGAACTGCTGCGGGATGGTGGATTGCCACTCGCATGCCTTTGAAAATCACGTTAGCATGCGAATGGAAGAAGTTTTTGGACAACTTTGCAATGCATCTTGCTAGTGCTCTTGCAACGCTCCGTGGAAACTCTTGCGGGTCTCTTTGAGCTGCGAGATGCAAAGAACTGGGTGAACTCGTCAAGCAAGATCGGAAGATGTTTGCAGTGCTGGCACACTTTCTCTCTGGGCGAGAAGTCATGGAGAAGCTTTAGGCTAGGATGCAGACGACGAGAGACGCAGAAGACGGAGGTACGGGGCTGTCCGGAGCGAAGTGCCGCTCGCCGGCGTCTTTCGCCCGAAGCAGCGCTCCGGAGCGCACCGCCACCGGCACAAGCAGCAGTGCGCGAAGTAGCGGCTCTTTCGCTTTCGCTAGACGGAGAGCCGGCAGCTTGCAGGAGGTGAAGAAGCAAGCCGCACAACAGCAGCCCACTGCGGCTAGCTGGTTGCTAGATTTCCATGAATTTCAAGTTGCCATCAAGGGACAGGCTGCCACCAGTGCCAAGTCAGGCTGCTTGCAGAGTGCCTAAAGAGCTCTGCCAACTGAGACCAGGAACGTGGGCTGGTGAGTTTTGTATTCCGGGGCAGAAGCTGTGTCAGTATCAGGTAGGCCCTCAGTCCTTAGGGGCCGTCTGCCTGCTGGATTTCCGCCAATATCAAGATGCCGCCCAGGGACAAGCTGCCACCTGTGCCAACTCAGGCTGCTTTGAGTGTGCCCATGGAGTTCTGCAATCTGAGACCAGGCACGTGGTGTGGTGAGCTTAGTTTACCTGGGCAGAAGCCTTTGTCAGTACCAGGTAGGCCTTCGCCCTTCGGGGCCAGCTGCCTGCTGGGTTTTTGCGAATCTGAAGATGCTGCCCAGGGACAAGCTGCCACCTGTGCCAACTCGCGCTGCCTTGAGAGTGCCCATGGAGCTCTGCAAAACTGAGACCATTAACGTGGGTTGGTCTGTTTTGTTTCCCTGGGCAGAAGCATTTGTCAGTACCAGGTAGGCCCTTGGCATTTATGGGCCGGCTGCCGGCTGGATTTCCGCCAATATCAAGATGCCGCCCAGGGACAAGCTGCCACCTGTGCCAACTCGGGCTGCTTTAAGAGTGCCCACAGAACTCTGCAAACTGAGACCCGGAACGTGGGGTGGTGGGTTTTTTTTTCCTGGCAGAAGCCTTTGTCAGTATCAGGTAAGCTCTCAGTCCTTAGGGGCCGTTGGCCTGCCGGATTTCGACGAATATCAAGATGCCGCCCAGGGACAAGCTGCCACCTGTGGCAACTCACGCTGATTTTAGAGTACCCATGGAGCTCTGCAAACTGAGACCATGAACGTGTGTTGGCGAATTTTGTTTACCTGGGCAGAAGCCTTTGTCTGTTCCAGGTAGGCCCACGGCCCTTAGGGGCCGTCTGCCTGCTGGATTTCCGCCAATACCATGATGCCGCCCAGGGACAAGCTGCCACCTGTGCTAACTCGGTCTGCTTTGAGAGTGCCCATGGAGCTCTGCAAACTGAGATGTGGAACGTGGGGTGGTGGGTTTTGTTTCCCGGGGCAGGCTGGCGGCTGGATTTCCACGAATATCAAGATGCTGCCCAGGGACAAGCTGCCACTTGTGCCAACTCGCGCTGCTTTGAGGGTGCCCACGGAGCTCTGCAAACTGAGACCAGGAACGTAGGATTGTGGGTTTTGTTTTCCCGGGCAGAAGCCTCTCTCAGTGCCAGGTAGGCCCTTGTTCCTTAGGGGCAGGCTGGCAGGAAGATTTCCACGAATATCAAGATGCTGCCCAGGGACAAGCTGCCACCTGTGCCAACTCGGGCTGCTTTGAGAGTGCCCATGGAGCTCTGCAAACTGAGACCATGAACCTGGGGTGCTGAGTTTTGTTTCCCTGGGCAGAAGCATTTGCAGTGCCAGGTAGGCCCTTGGTCTTTAAGGGCAGGCAGCCTGCTGGATTTCCATGAATATCAAGATGCTGCCAAAGGACAAGCTGCCACCTGTGCCAACTCGCGCTGCTTTGAGAGTGCCCTTGGAGCTCTGCAAAGTGAGACCAGGAACGTGCGTTGGTGAGTTTTGTTTCCCCGGGCAGAAGCATTTGTCAGTACCAGGTAGGCCCTCGGAATTTCAGGGCCGACTGCCTGCTGGATTTCCACGAATATCAAGATGCTGCCCAGGGACAAGCTGCCACCTGTGCCAACTCGGGCTGCTTTGATGGTGCCCATGGAGCTCTGCAAACTGAGACCAGAAACGTGGGGTGCTGGGTTTTGTTTCCCCTGGCAGAAGCCTTTGTCAGTACCAGGTCGGCCCTTGGCCCTTGGGGGCCGGCTGCCTGCAGGATTTCCACAAATATCAAGATGCCGCCCAGGGACAAGCTGCCACCTGTGCCAACTTGGGCTGCTTTGAGAGTGCCCATGGAGCTCTGCAAACTGAGATGTGGAACATGGGCTGGTGGGTTTTCTTTCCCCGGGCAGAAGCCTTTGTCAGTACCAGGAGAGTCCTTGTTCCTCAGGGGCAGGCTGCCGGCTGGATTTCCACGAATATCAAGATGCTGCCCAGGGACCAGCTGCCACTTGGGCCAACTCGTGCTGCTATGAGGGTGCCCACGGAGCTCTGCAAACTGAGACCAGGAACGTAGGACTGTGGGTTTTGTTTTCCCGGGCAGAAGCCTCTCTCAGTACCAGGTATGCCCTTGTTCCTTAGGTGCAGGCTGGCAGCAAGCTTTCCACGAATATCAAGATGCTGCCCAGGGATATTCTGCCACCTGTGCCAACTCGGGCTGCTTTGAGAGTGCCCACGGAGCTCTGCAAACTGAGACCATGAACCTGGGGTGCTGAGTTTTGTTTCTCCGGGCAGAAGCATTTGCAGTGCCAGGTAGGCCCTCGGTCCTTAAGGGCCATCTGCCTGCTGTATTTCCACGAATATCAAGATGCTGCCCAGGGACAAGCTGCCACCTGTGCCAACTCACGCTGCTTTGAGAGTGCCCATGGTGCTCTGCAAACTGAGACCAGAAACGTGGGGTGCTGGGTTTTGTTTTCCAGGGCAGAAGCCTTTGTCAGTACCAAGTAGGCCCTTGTTCCTTAGGGACAGCCTGGAAGCAAGATTTCCCCGAATATCAAAATGCTGCCCAGGGATATTCTGCCACCTGTGCCAACTCGGGCTGCTTTGAGAGTGCCCACGGAGTTCTTCAAACTGAGACCAGGAACGTGGGTTTGTCGGTGTTGTTTTCCCGGGCAGAAACATTTGCAGGACCAGGTAGGCCCTCGGCCCTTTGGGGGGGAGGCTGGCACCAGGATTTCCACGAAAATCAAGTTTCCGCCCAGGGACAAGCTGCCACCTTTGCCAACTCACGCTGCTTTGAGAGTGCCCACGGAGCTCTGCAAACTGTGACCAGGACCGTGGGGTGCTAAGTTTTGTTTTCCTCGGCAGAAGTATTTGTCAGTACTAGGTAGGCCCACGGTCTTTCAGGGCCGTCAGCCTGCTGAATTTCCACGAATATCAGGATGCTGCCCACGGAGGAGCTGCCACCTGTGCCAACTTGGGCTGCTTTGAGAGTGCCCATGGTGCTCTGCAAACTGAGACCAGAAACGTGAGGTGCTGGGTTTTGTTTTCCAGGGCAGAAGCCTTTGTCAGTACCAGGAGGGTCCTTGTTCCTTATGGGCAGTCTGCCTGCTGGATTTCCACGAATATCAAGATGCTGCCCAGGGACAAGCTGCCACCTGTGCCAACTCGGGCTGCTTTGAGAGTGCCCATGGAGCTCTGCAAACTGGGACCAGGAAAGTGGTGTTCTGAGTATTGTTTTCCCGGTCAGAAGCCTTTGTCAGTGTCAGGTCGGCCCTTGTTCCACAGGGGCAGGCAGCCTGCTGGATTTCCACGAATATCAAGATGCCGCCCAGGGACAAGCTGCCACCTGTGCCAACTCGGGCTGCTTTGAGAGTGCCCACGGAGCTCTGCAAACTGTGACCAGGACCGTGGGGTGCTAAGTTTTGTTTTCCCGGGCAGAAGTATTTGTCAGTACTAGGTAGGCCCACGGTCTTTCAGGGCCGTCAGCCTGCTGAATTTCCACGAATATCAAGATGCTGCCCAGGGACAAGCTGCCACTTGTGCCAACTCGCGCTGCTTTGAGGGTGCCCACGGAGCTCTGCAAACTGAGACCAGGAACGTAGGATTGTGGATTTTGTTTTCCCGGGCAGAAGCCTTTGTCAGTACCAGGTAGGCCCTTGTTCCTTAGGGGTAGGCTGCCTGCTGGATTTCCACGAATATCAAGATGCTGCCCAGGGACAAGCTGCCACCTGTGCCAACTCGTGCTGCTTTGAGAGTGCCCATGGAGCTCTGCAAACTGAGACCATGAACCTGGGGTGCTGAGTTTTGTTTCTCCGGGCAGAAGCATTTGAAGTGCCAGGTACGCCCTCGGTCCTTAAGGGCAGGCAGCCTGCTGGATTTCCACGAATATCAAGATGCTGCCCAGGGACAAGCTGCCACCTGTGCCAACTCGCGCTGCTTTGAGAGTGCCCATGGTGCTCTGCAAACTGAGACCAGAAACGTGGTGTTCTGAGTTTTGTTTTCCCGGGCAGAAGCCTTTGTCAGTACCAGGTCGGCCCTTGGCCCTTGGGGGCCAGCTGCCTGCAGGATTTCCACGAATATCAAAATGCTGCCCAGGGACAAGCTGCCACTTGTGCCAACTTGGGCTGCTTTGAGAGTGCCCACGGTGCTCTGCAAACTGAGATGTGGAACGTGGGGTGGTGGATTTTGTTTCCCTGGGCAGAAGCCTTTGTCAGTACCAGGAAGGCCCTTGTTCCTCAGGGGCAGGCTGCCGGCTGGATTTCCACGAATATCAAGATGCTGCCCAGGGACAAGCTGCCACTTGTGCCAACTCGCGCTGCTTTGAGGGTGCCCACGGAGCTCTGCAAACTGAGACCAGGAACGTAGGATTGTGGATTTTGTTTTCCCGGGCAGAAGCCTTTGTCAGTACCAGGTAGGCCCTTGTTCCTTAGGGGTAGGCTGCCTGCTGGATTTCCACGAATATCAAGATGCTGCCCAGGGACAAGCTGCCACCTGTGCCAACTCGTGCTGCTTTGAGAGTGCCCATGGAGCTCTGCAAACTGAGACCATGAACCTGGGGTGCTGAGTTTTGTTTCTCCGGGCAGAAGCATTTGAAGTGCCAGGTACGCCCTCGGTCCTTAAGGGCAGGCAGCCTGCTGGATTTCCACGAATATCAAGATGCTGCCCAGGGACAAGCTGCCACCTGTGCCAACTCGCGCTGCTTTGAGAGTGCCCATGGTGCTCTGCAAACTGAGACCAGAAACGTGGTGTTCTGAGTTTTGTTTTCCCGGGCAGAAGCCTTTGTCAGTACCAGGTCGGCCCTTGGCCCTTGGGGGCCAGCTGCCTGCAGGATTTCCACGAATATCAAAATGCTGCCCAGGGACAAGCTGCCACTTGTGCCAACTTGGGCTGCTTTGAGAGTGCCCACGGAGCTCTTCAAACTGAGCCAAAGTATGTGGGATTTCGGGTTTTGTTTTCCCGGGCAGAAGCCTTTGTCAGTACGAAGTAGGCCCTCAGCCCTTAGAGGCAGTCTGCCTGCTGGATTTCCACGAATATCAAGATGCCACCCAGGGACAAGCTGCCACCTGTGCCAACTCGGGCTGCTTTGAGAGTGCCCATGGAGCTCTGCAAAGTTAGACCAGGAACTTGCCTTGGTGAGTTTTGTTTCCCCGGGCAGAAGCATTTGCAGTACCAGGCAGGCTCTCGGAACTTCAGGGCCGTCTGCCTGCTGGATTTCCACGAATATCAAGATGCTGCCCAGGGACAAGCTGCCACTTGGGCCAACTCGCGCTGCTTTGAGGGTGCCCACGGAGCTCTGCAAACTGAGACCATAACCTAGGGTTGTGGGTTTTGTTTTCTCGGGCAGAAGCCTCTCTCAGTACCAGGTAGGCCCTTGTTCCTTAGGGGCAGGCTGCCTGCTGAATTTCCACGAATATCAAGATGCTGCCCAGGGACAAGCTGCCACCTGTGCCAGCTCGGGCTGCTTTGAGGGTGCCCACGGAGCTCTAAAAACTGAGACAGGGTACATGGGGTTATGGGTTATGTTTCCCCGGGCAGAAGCCATTGTAAGTACCAGGTAGGCCCTCGGCCCTTAGGGGCAGGCTGGCAGCAAGACTTCCACGAATATCAAGATGCCGCCCAGGGACAAGCTGCCACCTGTGCCAACTCACGCTGCTTTGAGAGTGCCCACGGATCTCTTCAAACTGAGCCAAAGTATGTGGGGTTTCGGGTTTTTTTTTCCCCTGGCAGAACCCTTTGTCAGTACCAGGTAGGCCCTCGGCCCTTCATGGCTGGCTGCCTGCTGGATTTCCACGAATATCAAGATGCCGCCCAGGGATATTCTGCCACCTGTGCCAACTCGGGCTGCTTTGAGAGTGCCCATGGAGCTCTGCAAACTGAGACCATGAACCTGGGGTGCTGAGTTTTGTTTCCCTGGGCAGAAGCATTTGCAGTGCCAGATAGGCCCTTGGTCTTTAAGGGCAGGCAGCCTGCTGGATTTCCATGAATATCAAGATGCTGCCAAAGGACAAGCTGCCACCTGCGCCAACTCGCGCTGCTTTGAGAGTGCCCTTGGAGCTCTGCAAAGTGAGACCAGGAACGTGCGTTGGTGAGTTTTGTTTCCCCGGGCAGAAGCATTTGTCAGTACCAGGTAGGCCCTCGGAATTTCAGGGCCGACTGCCTGCTGGATTTCCACGAATATCAAGATGCTGCCCAGGGACAAGCTGCCACCTGTGCCAACTCGGGCTGCTTTGATGGTGCCCATGGAGCTCTGCAAACTGAGACCAGAAACGTGGGGTGCTGGGTTTTGTTTCCCCTGGCAGAAGCCTTTGCCAGTACCAGGTCGGCCCTTGGCCCTTGGGGGCCGGCTGCCTGCAGGATTTCCACAAATATCAAGATGCCGCCCAGGGACAAGCTGCCACCTGTGCCAACTTGGGCTGCTTTGAGAGTGCCCATGGAGCTCTGCAAACTGAGATGTGGAACATGGGCTGGTGGGTTTTCTTTCCCCGGGCAGAAGCCTTTGTCAGTACCAGGAGAGTCCTTGTTCCTCAGGGGCAGGCTGCCGGCTGGATTTCCATGAATATCAAGATGCTGCCCAGGGACCAGCTGCCACTTGGGCCAACTCGTGCTGCTATGAGGGTGCCCACGGAGCTCTGCAAACTGAGACCAGGAACGTAGGACTGTGGGTTTTGTTTTCCCGGGCAGAAGCCTCTCTCAGTACCAGGTATGCCCTTGTTCCTTAGGTGCAGGCTGGCAGCAAGCTTTCCACGAATATCAAGATGCTGCCCAGGGACAAGCTGCCACCTGTGCCAACTCACGCTGCTTTGAGAGTGCCCATGGTGCTCTGCAAACTGAGACCAGAAACGTGGGGTGCTGGGTTTTGTTTTCCAGGGCAGAAGCCTTTGTCAGTACCAAGTAGGCCCTTGTTCCTTAGGGACAGCCTGGAAGCAAGATTTCCCCGAATATCAAAATGCTGCCCAGGGATATTCTGCCACCTGTGCCAACTCGGGCTGCTTTGAGAGTGCCCACGGAGTTCTTCAAACTGAGACCAGGAACGTGGGTTTGTCGGTGTTGTTTTCCCGGGCAGAAACATTTGCAGGACCAGGTAGGCCCTCGGCCCTTTGGGGGAGGCTGGCACCAGGATTTCCACGAAAATCAAGTTTCCGCCCAGGGACAAGCTGCCACCTTTGCCAACTCACGCTGCTTTGAGAGTGCCCACGGAGCTCTGCAAACTGTGACCAGGACCGTGGGGTGCTAAGTTTTGTTTTCCCGGGCAGAAGTATTTGTCAGTACTAGGTAGGCCCACGGTCTTTCAGGGCCGTCAGCCTGCTGAATTTCCACGAATATCAGGATGCTGCCCACGGAGGAGCTGCCACCTGTGCCAACTCGGTCTGCTTTGAGAGTGCCCATGGTGCTCTGCAAACTGAGACCAGAAACGTGGGGTGCTGGGTTTTGTTTTCCAGGGCAGAAGCCTTTGTCAGTACCAGGAGGGTCCTTGTTCCTTATGGGCAGTCTGCCTGCTGGATTTCCACGAATATCAAGATGCTGCCCAGGGACAAGCTGCCACCTGTGCCAACTCGGGCTGCTTTGAGAGTGCCCATGGAGCTCTGCAAACTGGGACCAGGAAAGTGGTGTTCTGAGTATTGTTTTCCCGGGCAGAAGCCTTTGTCAGTGTCAGGTCGGCCCTTGTTCCACAGGGGCAGGCAGCCTGCTGGATTTCCACGAATATCAAGATGCCGCCCAGGGACAAGCTGCCACCTGTGCCAACTCGGGCTGCTTTGAGAGTGCCCATGGAGCTCTGCAAACTGAGACCTGGAACATGGGGTGGTGGGTTTTGTTTCCCCGGGCAGAAGCCTTTGTCAGTACCAGGTCAGGCCTTGGCCCTTGGGGGCCGGCTGCCTGCAGGATTTCCACAAATATCAAGATGCCGCCCAGGGACAAGCTGCCACCTGTGCCAACTCGGGCTGCTTTGAGAGTGCCCACGGTGCTCTGCAAACTGAGATGTGGAACGTGGGGTGGTGGATTTTGTTTCCCTGGGCAGAAGCCTTTGTCAGTACCAGGAAGGCCCTTGTTCCTCAGGGGCAGGCTGCCGGCTGGATTTCCACGAATATCAAGATGC
Organism: Motacilla alba alba; assembly: GCF_015832195.1. NCBI lineage: Eukaryota > Metazoa > Chordata > Aves > Passeriformes > Motacillidae > Motacilla > Motacilla alba. The sequence goes on from NW_024037450.1 coordinate 19,159, forward strand.
TGCCCAGGGACAAGCTGCCACTTGTGCCAACTCGCGCTGCTTTGAGGGTGCCCACGGAGCTCTGCAAACTGAGACCAGGAATGTAGGATTGTGGGTTTTGTTTTCCCGGGCAGAAGCCTTTGTCAGTACCAGGTAGGCCCTTGTTCCTTAGGGGTAGGCTGCCTGCAGGATTTCCACGAATATCAAGATGCTGCCCAGGGACAAGCTGCCACCTGTGCCAACTCGTGCTGCTTTGAGAGTGCCCATGGAGCTCTGCAAACTGAGACCATGAACCTGGGGTGCTGAGTTTTGTTTCTCTGGGCAGAAGCATTTGAAGTGCCAGGTACGCCCTCGGTCCTTAAGGGCAGGCAGCCTGCTGGATTTCCACGAATATCAAGATGCTGCCCAGGGACAAGCTGCCACCTGTGCCAACTCGCGCTGCTTTGAGAGTGCCCATGGTGCTCTGCAAACTGAGACCAGAAACGTGGTGTTCTGAGTTTTGTTTTCCCGGGCAGAAGCCTTTGTCAGTACCAGGTCGGCCCTTGGCCCTTGGGGGCCAGCTGCCTGCAGGATTTCCACGAATATCAAAATGCTGCCCAGGGACAAGCTGCCACTTGTGCCAACTTGGGCTGCTTTGAGAGTGCCCACGGAGCTCTTCAAACTGAGCCAAAGTATGTGGGATTTCGGGTTTTGTTTTCCCGGGCAGAAGCCTTTGTCAGTACGAAGTAGGCCCTCAGCCCTTAGAGGCAGTCTGCCTGCTGGATTTCCACGAATATCAAGATGCCACCCAGGGACAAGCTGCCACCTGTGCCAACTCGGGCTGCTTTGAGAGTGCCCATGGAGCTCTGCAAAGTTAGACCAGGAACTTGCCTTGGTGAGTTTTGTTTCCCCGGGCAGAAGCATTTGCAGTACCAGGCAGGCTCTCGGAACTTCAGGGCCGTCTGCCTGCTGGATTTCCACGAATATCAAGATGCTGCCCAGGGACAAGCTGCCACTTGGGCCAACTCGTGCTGCTTTGAGGGTGCCCACGGAGCTCTGCAAACTGAGACCATAACCTAGGGTTGTGGGTTTTGTTTTCTCGGGCAGAAGCCTCTCTCAGTACCAGGTAGGCCCTTGTTCCTTAGGGGCAGGCTGCCTGCTGAATTTCCACGAATATCAAGATGCTGCCCAGGGACAAGCTGCCACCTGTGCCAGCTCGGGCTGCTTTGAGGGTGCCCACGGAGCTCTAAAAACTGAGACAGGGTACATGGGGTTATGGGTTATGTTTCCCCGGGCAGAAGCCATTGTAAGTACCAGGTAGGCCCTCGGCCCTTAGGGGCAGGCTGGCAGCAAGACTTCCACGAATATCAAGATGCCGCCCAGGGACAAGCTGCCACCTGTGCCAACTCACGCTGCTTTGAGAGTGCCCACGGATCTCTTCAAACTGAGCCAAAGTATGTGGGGTTTCGGGTTTTTTTTTCCCGGGCAGAACCCTTTGTCAGTACCAGGTAGGCCCTCGGCCCTTCATGGCTGGCTGCCTGCTGGATTTCCACGAATATCAAGATGCCGCCCAGGGATATTCTGCCACCTGTGCCAACTCGGGCTGCTTTGAGAGTGCCCATGGAGCTCTGCAAACTGAGACCGGGACCGTGGGGTTCTGAGTTTTGTTTTCCCGGCAGAAGCCTTTGTCAGTACCAGGTAGGCCTTCGGCCCTATGGGTCCGGTTGGAGGCTGGATTTCCCCGAATAACAAGATGCCGCCCAGGGACAAGCTGCCACCTGTGCCAACTCGGGCTGCTTTGAGAGTGCCCATGGAGCTCTTCAAACTGTGGCCTGGAACGTCGGGTAGTGTGTCTTGTTTTGCTGGGTAGAAGACTATCTCTGTACTAGGTCGGCCCTCCACCCTTAGCGGCCGGCTCCCCGCTGGATTTGCCCGAATATCACGGTGCCGTCCCGGGTCAAGCTGCCACCTGTGCCAACTCGGGCTGCTTTGAGAGTGCCCATGGAGCTCTACAAACTGAGACCAGCAACGTGGGATGGTGAGCTTTGTTTTTCTGGGAAGAAGCCTTTGTCAGTACCAGGTAGGCCCTCGGCCCTAAGGGGCCTGTTGCCTCCTGGATATCCACAAATATCAAGATGCCTCTCAGGGACAAGCTGCCACCTGTGCTAGCTCTGGCTGCTTTGAGAGTGCCCACGGAACTCTGCAAACTGAGACTAAGACCTTGGGGTGGTGGGTTTTTTTCTCCTTGGGCAGTATAATGCACAATACCTAGGTGTCCCTAAGCACGTTGATGCTTGGTGCCTGCTCGATTTCTGTATTAATCAGGATGCCATCCAATTAAAGGCTGATAGCTGTGCCAACGTTGGGTGCTTGCACAGTGCCCACAGAGCTCTGCAAACTGAGACCTAGACGGTGAGGTGTTGAGGTTTTTTCCCTGGGCTGTTGCCCGCACAGTACTTTTGTGGCCATTTGGGGCCTGAGACCAGGAAGGTGAGGTGGTGAGTTTGGTTTCCCTGGGAAAAAGCTCACCACATTTTTTGGATGGGCCTTGCGTGCAGGCCCCGGTTGGCTGCTGTAATGCCGCATTGATCAAGATCTAGCTCACGTACAACCTGCCACCTGTGCCACCTCAGGCTGCTCTCACAGTGCCTGTGGATACAACGCTCTGTTTGACTCTTAGAGGTCTAATTACAAGCTGTGTTTGATAAATTATGAGTGTGGTAAATGAATGTGTTCTAGGAGTGTGAGATCCTTGAAATAGTATAATTTTTGATTTTCTTATGGTTGGAAGATCGTTTTACAAGCATAATGGGAATACTCCTTTTTTTAGGTACTTTTTCTTCTAGAAAGTATACCATAAGTGTTTTCTAATATTAAATGACAGAGCAGCCCGTTGATCCTTTACTGGAAATTTTTCCTATTTTTCAAAAATAACAGAAAAAAGCTCTTGCAAAAATAAGGGGAAAAAATTGCTTTAAAAAGTATTTCATTACAGCTTTTAAAGGCAATTAAAGTGCACCCATTGCTGATGGGAAGCCGATAACTGGTTAAACATGTATTCACTTGTTATGTCTCTCTAAAGAAATACTCTAACATCAAGCAATTAATCCCTTCCATCATAGTTTTAACCTCTTTCCTAGTTTAAATGTCAATGAAAAACATCATGAAGAACTCCATCTGTATCTCTCCGATTCATCTTACATACAAAGCAACTATTTTTCCACCGGTTTGCTTGATGGTCTGCTTACTGCATTCAGCATTTTTTGGCATGCTTTTTTGCTTCTTTCTGCTGTCAATACTGGCCAATACATGCCATCTGCCAATGGTAGGATTTCTCTCACCTAAGCATATGGATTGAATCTTTAAGATCACTTTCGATAAAATGGATAAAAAAGGAGTTGTTTGATTCCACCTAACATTGAGTCTCTTGGTAAAGGTCACCTGGAGAAAAGTTTTTGCTTCTAGAATTCAACTCATGGATTGAAATATTTGAGAAGACTGATAGGCACTGGAGCATGGAGACACCTTCAGCCTCTGTGGATATAAAGCCCAGATTAAAATGATCAATTCTCTCAACTTGATGGACTGTACTGAGCAGAATTCTGACTAGAATCTCTTTCACACATAGAACACCCTGTTCAAGACACATGGTAAGATGAAGCTCACCTCCGGTTCCCTGCAGGTATTTGTATTTCTAATGAGTCTTTGGGATGCCTAGGTGATTTTCAGATGTCTAAAGATGAGACAAAGCCCACGACTTTCTCAAGACCTGGAACCATCTCCCTAGAAGCTGCAAAACACACAATGCCTCACTTGTGTCAAATTTGCCAAAGCAAGGACTAGAGCAAGAACTGGATGCAAAATACTTACACAGAGATGATAGTTTTTAAGATATTCATCAGATATTCTTCACATGGGAAGAGTCTTTGAACTCTTCTGTGATAGAACCCCAAAACTAAATGTTTTTTTTTTTCATTGAGCACTCTTCTTGATGCAATTCTTCAACTTGGCATGGCTTAATTCAATAGCATCCAAGTCAGAGAAAAATTGATAAAGGCAGATAGGAAAGAAAATTAGAAATTCGTTACTCAGAGTGTGAGTAGGAAGACAGGGAGCCATTCAAAAGAATAAGGAAACAAAACAGGAGCAGTGAAAATGAGACACATCCTGCATCTTTCCGGCGGGGAAGATGGATTATTTAATTAGTGACAAAATTAGAAGAGCCTGAACATTTGCTGTCCCACAACAGGAACAGAAAAACCATTGGGCACGCACATAATAGCCAAAGAAACATAACAAAGAGAAGGAAATACAGAGAATAGGAAAAAGAAGTAAGACGCTTTTTTCAATCATTGAAATTCAGGTGGTGTATCATTCTAATACACTTTTTTATACAGTAAAAGAGTAGTTATATACAGTCGGGTAAATTGCAGCTATGTATCATTTTTAGACAGGAAATGTTTTCCAAGAAACATGTACCAGATTATATATACAAGTTCCTGACTGCCAAAGAAGAAAGTACAAAACAGCAAACACTTGGGTAAAGTCCCAGGAACCAGAGATCAAGATCTACACCGATATAAGGAGAGCGGTGAGTTTTTCAAGAAGCAAAAGCGAATGCAGCTGACTGTGCTTGTGGATGAAAAGCTGTGGGATTTTTTGCAATTCCATTAAGAGCGCACAAAAGCGCGGTGCTCGGCTGCCTCATGCTTCGCATGCTGCGAGATGCACAGAAATTAAGATGAGCAAGGTTCTTCAGCTTTGCCCTTTTTCAGCAGCTGCGCCACACCGATGGACTGGAATATCTCTCGAGATGTTTTCCTTTCTCAAGAATGTATTGTTGCTGTGTCTTGACCGCACAAGGATAAGTATGAAGAGATCATAGCCATCTCGAAATAAATTCGCCGCTTTATTAAAAAGATAAATGCTTCAACAATGCGCAGCCACGACAAAAATCAGGGCCAAGACTGGGAGACGTTTGCTGTGCTGGCACCCAATTTCTGTCGGCGAAAAGTCATGGAGAAGCTTTTGGCTGGGATGCAGACGACGAGAGAGGCAGAAGACGGAGGTACGGGGCTGTCCGGAGCGAAGTGCCGCTGGCCGGCGTCTTTCGCCCGAAGCAGCGCGCCGGAGCGCACCGCCACCGGCACAAGCAGCGGTGCGCGAAGTAGCGGCTCTTTCGCTTTCGCTAGACGGAGAGCCGGCAGCTTGCAGGAGGTGAAGAAGCAAGCCGCACAACAGCAGCATTGTGGGCGCAGCTCTCGAACTGCTGCGGGATGGTGGATTGCCACTCGCAGGCCTTTGAAAATCACGTTAGCATGCGAATGGAAGAAGTTTTTGGACAACTTTGCAATGCATCTTGCTAGTGCTCCTGCAACGCTCCGTGGAAACTCTTGCGGGTCTCTTTGCGCTGCGAGATGCAAAGAACTGGGTGAACTCGTCAAACAAGATCGGTAGATGTTTGCAGTGCTGGCACACTTTCTCTCTCGGCGAGAAGTCAGGGAGAAGCTTTAGGCTAGGATGCAGACGACGAGAGAGGCAGAAGACGGAGGTACGGGGCTGTCCGGAGCGAAGTGCCGCTGGCCGGCGTCTTTCGCCCGAAGCAGCGCGCCGGAGCGCACCACCACCGGCACAAGCAGCAGTGCGCGAAGTAGCGGCTCTTTCGCTTTCGCTAGACGGAGAGCCGGCAGCTTGCAGGAGGTGAAGAAGCAAGCCGCACAACAGCAGCATTGTGGGCGCAGCTCTCGAACTGCTGCGGGATGGTGGATTGCCACTCGCATGCCTTTGAAAATCACGTTAGCATGCGAATGGAAGAAGTTTTTGGACAACTTTGCAATGCATCTTGCTAGTGCTCCTGCAACGCTCCGTGGAAACTCTTGCGGGTCTCTTTGCTCTGCGAGATGCAAAGAACTGGGTGAACTCGTCAAACAAGATCGGAAGATGTTTGCAGTGCTGGCACACTTTCTCTCTCGGCGAGAAGTCATGGAGAAGCTTTAGGCTAGAATGCAGACGACGAGAGAGGCAGAAGACGGAGGTACGGGGCTGTCCGGAGCGAAGTGCCGCTGGCCGGCGTCTTTCGCCCGAAGCAGCGCTCCGGAGCGCACCGCCACCGGCACAAGCAGCAGTGCGCGAAGTAGCGGCTCTTTCGCTTTCGCTAGACGGAGAGCCGGCAGCTTGCAGGAGGTGAAGAAGCAAGCCGCACAACAGCAGCATTGTGGGCGCAGCTCTCGAACTGCTGCGGGATGGTGGATTGCCATTCGTATGCCTATGAAAATCACGTTAGCATGCGAATGGAAGAAGTTTTTGGACAACTTTGCAATGCATCTTGCTAGTGCTCCTGCAACGCTCCGTGGAAACTCTTGCGGGTCTCTTTGCGCTGCGAGATGCAAAGAACTGGGTGAACTCGTCAAGCAAGATCGGAAGATGTTTGCAGTGCTGGCACACTTTCTCTCTCGGCGAGAAGTCATGGAGAAGCTTTTGGCTAGGATGCAGACGACGAGAGAGGCAGAAGACGGAGGTACGGAGCTGTCCGGAGCGAAGTGCCGCTGGCCGGCGTCTTTCGCCCGAAGCAGCGCTCCGGAGCGCACCGCCACCGGCACAAGCAGCAGTGCGCGAAGAAGCGGCTCTTTCGCCTTCGGTAGACGGAGAGCCGGCAGCTTGCAGGAGGTGAAGAAGCAAGCCGCACAACAGCAGCCTTGTGGGCGCAGCTCTCTTACTGCTGCGGGATGGTGGATTGCCACTCGTATGCCTTTGAAAATCACGTTAGCATGCGAATGGAAGAAGTTTTTGGACAACTTTGCAATGCATCTTGCTAGTGCTCCTGCAACGCTCCGTGGAAACTCTTGCGGGTCTCTTTGCGCTGCGAGATGCAAAGAACTGGGTGAACTCGTCAAACAAGATCGGTAGATGTTTGCAGTGCTGGCACACTTTCTCTCTCGGCGAGAAGTCATGGAGAAGCTTTAGGCTAGGATGCAGACGACGAGAGAGGCAGAAGACGGAGGTACGGGGCTATCCGGAGCGCAGTGCCGCTTGCCGGCGTCTTTCGCCCGAAGCAGCGCTCCGGAGCGCACCGCCACCGGCACAAGCAGCAGTGCGCGAAGTAGCGGCTCTTTCGCTTTCGCTAGACGGAGAGCCGGCAGCTTGCAGGAGGTGAAGAAGCAAGCCGCACAACAGCAGCATTGAGGGCGCAGCTCTCTTACTGCTGCGGGATGGTGGATTGCCATTCGTATGCCTATGAAAATCACGTTAGCATGCGAATGGAAGAAGTTTTTTGGCAACCTTGCAATGCATCTTGCTAGTGCTCCTGCAACGCTCCGTGGAAACTCTTGCGGGTCTCTTTGCTCTGCGAGATGCAAAGAACTGGGTGAACTCGTCAAGCAAGATCGGAAGATGTTTGCAGTGCTGGCACACTTTCTCTCTCGGCGAGAAGTGATGGAGAAGCTTTTGGCTAGGATGCAGACGACGAGAGAGGCAGAAGACGGAGGTACGGGGCTGTCCGGAGCGAAGTGCCGCTGGCCGGCGTCTTTCGCCCGAAGCAGCGCTCCGGAGCGCACCGCCACCGGCACAAGCAGCAGTGCGCGAAGAAGCGGCTCTTTCGCCTTCGGTAGACGGAGAGCCGGCAGCTTGCAGGAGGTGAAGAAGCAAGCCGCACAACAGCAGCCTTGTGGGCGCAGCTCTCGAACTGCTGCGGGATGGTGGATTGCCACTCGTATGCCTTTGAAAATCACGTTAGCATGCGAATGGAAGAAGTTTTTGGACAACTTTGCAATGCATCTTGCTAGTGCTCCTGCAACGCTCCGTGGAAACTCTTGCGGGTCTCTTTGCGCTGCGAGATGCAAAGAACTGGGTGAACTCGTCAAACAAGATCGGTAGATGTTTGCAGTGCTGGCACACTTTCTCTCTCGGCGAGAAGTCATGGAGAAGCTTTAGGCTAGAATGCAGACGACGAGAGAGGCAGAAGACGGAGGTACGGAGCTGTCCGGAGCGAAGTGCCGCTCGCGGGCGTCTTTCGCCCGAAGCAGCGCTCCGGAGCGCACCGCCACCGGCACAAGCAGCAGTGCGCGAAGTAGCGGCTCTTTCGCTTTCGCTAGACGGAGAGCCGGCAGCTTGCAGGAGGTGAAGAAGCAAGCCGCACAACAGCAGCATTGAGGGCGCAGCTCTCTTACTGCTGCGGGATGGTGGATTGCCATTCGTATGCCTATGAAAATCACGTTAGCATGCGAATGGAAGAAGTTTTTGGACAACTTTGCAATGCATCTTGCTAGTGCTCCTGCAACACTCCGTGGAAACTCTTGCGGGTCTCTTTGCGCTGCGAGATGCAAAGAACTGGGTGAACTCGTCAAACAAGATCGGTAGATGTTTGCAGTGCTGGCACACTTTCTCTCTCGGCGAGAAGTCATGGAGAAGCTTTTGGCTAGGATGCAGACGACGAGAGAGGCAGAAGACGGAGGTACGGGGCTATCCGGAGCGAAGTGCCGCTGGCCGGCGTCTTTCGCCCGAAGCAGCGCTCCGGAGCGCACCGCCACCGGCACAAGCAGCAGTGCGCGAAGAAGCGGCTCTTTCGCCTTCGGTAGACGGAGAGCCGGCAGCTTGCAGGAGGTGAAGAAGCAAGCCGCACAACAGCAGCCTTGTGGGCGCAGCTCTCGAACTGCTGCGGGATGGTGGATTGCCACTCGTATGCCTTTGAAAATCACGTTAGCATGCGAATGGAAGAAGTTTTTGGACAACTTTGCAATGCATCTTGCTAGTGCTCCTGCAACACTCCGTGGAAACTCTTGCCGGTCTCTTTGCGCTGCGAGATGCAAAGAACTGGGTGAACTCGTCAAGCAAGATCGGTAGATGTTTGCAGAGCTGCCACACTTTCTCTCTCGGCGAGAAGTGATGGAGAAGCTTTTGGCTAGGATGCAGACGACGAGAGAGGCAGAAGACGGAGGTACGGGGCTGTCCGGAGCGAAGTGCCGCTGGCCGGCGTCTTTCGCCCGAAGCAGCGCTCCGGAGCGCACCGCCACCGGCACAAGCAGCAGTGCGCGAAGTAGCGGCTCTTTCGCTTTCGCTAGACGGAGAGCCGGCAGCTTGCAGGAGGTGAACAAGCAAGCCGCACAACACCAGCCCACTGCGGCTAGCTGGTTGCTAGATTTCCACGAATTTCAAGTTGCCACCAAGGGACAGGCTGCCACCAGTGCCAAGTCAGGCTGCTTGCAGAGTGCCTAAAGAGCTCTGCCAACTGAGACCAGGAACGTGGGCTGGTGAGTTTTGTATTCCGGGGCAGAAGCTGTGTCAGTATCAGGTAGGCCCTCAGTCCTTAGGGGCCGTCTGCCTGCTGGATTTCCGCCAATATCAAGATGCCGCCCAGGGACAAGCTGCCACCTGTGCCAACTCAGGCTGCTTTGATTGTGCCCATGGAGTTCTGCAATCTGAGACCAGGCACGTGGTGTGGTGAGCTTAGTTTACCTAGGCAGAAGCCTTTGTCAGTACCAGGTAGGCCTTCGCCCTTCGGGGCCAGCTGCCTGCTGGGTTTTTGCAAATCTGAAGATGCTGCCCAGGGACAAGCTGCCACCTGCGCCAACTCGCGCTGCCTTGAGAGTGCCCATGGAGCTCTGCAAACTGAGACCATTAACGTGGGTTGGTCTGTTTTGTTTCCCTGGGCAGAAGCATTTGTCAGTACCAGGTCGGCCCTTGGCACTTATGGGCCGGCTGCCGGCTGGATTTCCGCCAATCAAGATGCCGCCCAGGGGCAAGCTGCCACCTGTGCCAACTCGGGCTGCTTTAAGAGTGCCCACGGAGCTCTGCAAACTGAGACCCGGAACGTGGGGGGGCGGGTTTTTTTTTCCTGGGCAGAAGCCTTTGTCAGTACCAGGTAGGCACTCAGTCCTTAGGGGCCGTCGGCCTGCCGGATTTCGACGAATATCAAGATGCCGCCCAGGGACAAGCTGCCACCTGTGGCAACTCACGCTGATTTTAGAGTACCCATGGAGCTCTGCAAACTGAGACCATGAACGTGTGTTGGCGAATTTTGTTTAACTGGGCAGAAGCCTTTGTCTGTTCCAGGTAGGCCCACGGCCCTTAGGGGCCGTCTGCCTGCTGGATTTCCGCCAATACCAAGATGCCACCCAGGGACAAGCTGCCACCTGTGCTAACTCGGTCTGCTTTGAGAGTGCCCATGGAGCTCTGCAAACTGAGATGTGGAACGTGGGGTGGTGGGTTTTGTTTCCCTGGGCAGAAGCCTTTGTCAGTACCAGGTAGGCCCTTGTTCCTCAGGGGCAGGCTGGCGGCTCAATTTCCACGAATATCAAGATGCTGCCCAGGGACAAGCTGCCACTTGTGCCAACTCGCGCTGCTATGAGGGTGCCCACGGAGCTCTGCAAACTGAGACCAGGAACGTAGGATTGTGGGTTTTGTTTTCCCGGGCAGAAGCCTCTCTCAGTGCCAGGTAGGCCCTTGTTCCTTAGGGGCAGGCTGGCAGGAAGATTTCCACGAATATCAAGATGCTGCCCAGGGACAAGCTGCCACCTGTGCCAACTCGGGCTGCTTTGAGAGTGCCCATGGAGCTCTGCAAACTGAGACCATGAACCTGGGGTGTTGAGTTTTGTTTCCCTGGGCAGAAGCATTTGCAGTACCAGGTAGGCCCTTGGTCTTTAAGGGCAGGCAGCCTGCTGGATTTCCATGAATATCAAGATGCTGCCAAAGGACAAGCTGCCACCTGTGCCAACTCGCGCTGCTTTGAGAGTGCCCTTGGAGCTCTGCAAACTGAGACCAGGAACGTGCGTTGGTGAGTTTTGTTTCCCCGGGCAGAAGCATTTGTCAGTACCAGGTAGGCCCTCGGAATTTCAGGGCCGACTGCCTGCTGGATTTCCACGAATATCAAGATGCTGCCCAGGGACAAGCTGCCACCTGTGCCAACTCGGGCTGCTTTGATGGTGCCCATGGAGCTCTGCAAACTGAGACCAGAAACGTGGGGTGCTGGGTTTTGTTTCCCCTGGCAGAAGCCTTTGTCAGTACCAGGTCGGCCCTTGGCCCTTGGGGGCCGGCTGCCTGCAGGATTTCCACAAATATCAAGATGCTGCCCAGGGACAAGCTGCCACCTGTGCCAACTTGGGCTGCTTTGAGAGTGCCCATGGAGCTCTGCAAACTGAGATGTGGAACATGGGCTGGTGGGTTTTCTTTCCCCGGGCAGAAGCCTTTGTCAGTACCAGGAGAGTCCTTGTTCCTCAGGGGCAGGCTGCCGGCTGGATTTCCACGAATATCAAGATGCTGCCCAGGGACCAGCTGCCACTTGGGCCAACTCGTGCTGCTATGAGGGTGCCCACGGAGCTCTGCAAACTGAGACCAGGAACGTAGGACTGTGGGTTTTGTTTTCCCGGGCAGAAGCCTCTCTCAGTACCAGGTATGCCCTTGTTCCTTAGGTGCAGGCTGGCAGCAAGCTTTCCACGAATATCAAGATGCTGCCCAGGGATATTCTGCCACCTGTGCCAACTCGGGCTGCTTTGAGAGTGCCCACAGAGCTCTGCAAACTGAGACCATGAACCTGGGGTGCTGAGTTTTGTTTCTCCGGGCAGAAGCATTTGCAGTGCCAGGTAGGCCCTCGGTCCTTAAGGGCCATCTGCCTGCTGTATTTCCACGAATATCAAGATGCTGCCCAGGGACAAGCTGCCACCTGTGCCAACTCACGCTGCTTTGAGAGTGCCCATGGTGCTCTGCAAACTGAGACCAGAAACGTGGGGTGCTGGGTTTTGTTTTCCAGGGCAGAAGCCTTTGTCAGTACCAAGTAGGCCCTTGTTCCTTAGGGACAGCCTGGAAGCAAGATTTCCCCGAATATCAAAATGCTGCCCAGGGATATTCTGCCACCTGTGCCAACTCGGCTGCTTTGAGAGTGCCCACGGAGTTCTTCAAACTGAGACCAGGAACGTGGGTTTGTCGGTGTTGTTTTCCCGGGCAGAAACATTTGCAGGACCAGGTAGGCCCTCGGCCCTTTGGGGGAGGCTGGCACCAGGATTTCCACGAAAATCAAGTTTCCGCCCAGGGACAAGCTGCCACCTTTGCCAACTCACGCTGCTTTGAGAGTGCCCACGGAGCTCTGCAAACTGTGACCAGGACCGTGGGGTGCTGAGTTTTGTTTTCCCGGGCAGAAGTATTTGTCAGTACTAGGTAGGCCCACGGTCTTTCAGGGCCGTCAGCCTGCTGAATTTCCACGAATATCAGGATGCTGCCCACGGAGGAGCTGCCACCTGTGCCAACTCGGGCTGCTTTGAGAGTGCCCATGGTGCTCTGCAAACTGAGACCAGAAACGTGGGGTGCTGGGTTTTGTTTTCCAGGGCAGAAGCCTT
>NW_024037451.1:0-31416 GCF_015832195.1 Motacilla alba alba
GGCAGAACACTTTCTCTGTACTATGTCGGCCCTCGGCTCTTAGGGGCAGGCTGGCAGCAGGATTTCCACGAATATCAAGATGCCGCCCAGAGACAAGCTGCCACCTCTGCCAACTCGGGCTGCTTTGAGAGTGCCCATGGAGCTCAGCAAACTGAGACCAGGACTGTGGGGTGGTGGGTTTTGTTTTCCCGGGCAGAGCCCTTTGTCAGTACCACGTAGGCCCTCGGTCCTTATGGGCAGGCTGGCACCAGGATTTCCACGAATATCAAGATGCTGCCCAGGGACAAACTGCCACTTGTGCCAACTCGGGCTGTTTTGAGAGTGCCCACGGAGTTCTGCAAACTGAGACCAGGAACGTCGGGGGCTGAGTTTTGTTTCCCTGGGCAGAAGCCTTTGTCAGTACTAGCTAGGCCCTTGGTCCTTTAGGGCAGGCAGCCTGCTTGATTTCCACGAATATCAAGATGCTGCCCAGGGACAAGCTGCCACCTCTGCCAACTCGGGCTGCTTTGAGAGTGCCCATGGAGCTCTGCAAATGGAGACCAGGGAAGTGGGATGGTGGGTTTAGTTTCCCCGGGCAGAAGCCATTGTCAGTACCAGGTAGGCCCTCGGCCCTTAGGGGCCGGTTGCAGGCTGGATTACCCCGAATAACTAGATGCTGCCCAGGGACAAGCTGCCACTTGTGCCAACTCGGGCTGCTTTGAGAGTGCCCATAGAGCTCTGCAAACTGAGACCAGGAACGTGGGGTGCTGAGTTTTGTTTCCCCAGCAGAAGCCTTTGTCATTACCAGGTAGGCCCTCGGCCCTTTGTGGCCGGTTGCAGGTTGGATTTCCACGAATATGAAGGTGCCGCCCAGGGACAAGTTGCCACCTGTGCCAACTCGGGCTGCTTTGAGAGTGCCCATGGAACTCTGCAAACTGAGAGCAAAAACGTGGGCTGGTGGCTTTTGTTTTGCTGGTCAGAAGACTTTCTCTGTACTATGTCGGCCCTCGGCCCTTAGGGGCAGGCTGGCAGCAGGATTTCCACGAATATCAAGATGCCGCCCAGAGACAAGCTGCCACCTGTGGCAACTCGGGCTGCTTTGAGAGTGCCCATGGAGCTCTGCAAACTGAGACCAGGACCGTGGAGTGTTGGGTTTTGTTTCCACGGGCAGAAGCCATTGTCAGTACCAGGTAGGCCCTCGGCCCTTCGGGGCCGGCTGGCAGCAGGATTTCCACGAATATCAAGATGCTGCCCAGAGTCAAGCTGCCACCTGTGCCAACTGGGGCTGCTTTGAGAGTGCCCATAGAGCTCGGCAAACTGAGACCAGGAACGTGGGGTGCTGAGTTTTGTTTTCCCGGGCAGAAGCCTTTGTCAGTACCAGGTAGGCCCTTGTTCCATAGGGGTAGGCTGGCAGAAGGATTTCCACGAATATCAAGATGCTGCCCAGGGACAAGCTGCCACCTGTGCAAACTCGGGCTGCTTTGAGAGTGCCCTTGGAGTTGTGCAAACTGAGACCAGGAACGTGGGGTGCTGGGTTTTGTGTCCCTGGGCAGAAGCCTTTGTCAGTACCACGTAGGCCCTTGGTCCTTAAGGGCCAGCTGGCAGAAGGATTTCCACGAATATCAAGATGCCACCCAGGGACAAGCTGTTACCTGTGCCAACTCGGGTTGCTTTGAGAGTGCCCATGGAGTTCTTCAAACTGAGACCAGGACCGTGGGTTGGCGAATTTTGTTTCCATGGGCAGAAGCCATTGTCAGTACCAGATAGGCCCTCGGCCCTTCGGGGCCGGCTGCTTTCTGTATTTCCACGAATATCAAGATGCCGCCCAGGGACAAGCTGCCACCTGTGGCAACTCGGGCTGCTTTGAGAGTGCCCATGGAGCTCTGGAAACTGAGAACAGGAACTTGGGTTTGTGGGTTTTGTTTCCCCAGGCAGAAGCACTTGCACTACCAGGTAGGCCCTCGATCATTCGGGGCCGTCTGGCAGAAGGATTTCCATGAATATCAAGATGCCGCGCAGGGACAAGCTGCCACTTGTGCCAACTCGGGCTGCTTTGAGAGTGCCCATGGAGCTCTGCAAACAGAAACTAGGAACGTGGGGTGCTGAGTTTTGTTTTCCCGGGCAGAGCCCATTGTCAGTACCAGGTAGGCCCTTGTTCCTTAGGGGTAGGCTGGCACCAGGATTTCCACGAATATCAAGATGCTGCCCAGGGACAAGCTGCCACCTGTGCCAACTCAGGCTGCTTTGAGAGTGCCCATGGAGTTCTGCAAACTGAGACCAGGAATGTGGGGTGCTGAGTTTTGTGTCCCTGGGCAGAAGCCTTTGTCAGTACCACGTAGGCCCTTGGTCCTTAAGGGCAGGCAGCCTGCTGGATTTCCACGAATATCAAGATGCCGCCCAGGGACAAGCTGCCACCTGTGCCAACTCGGGCTGCTTTGAGAGTGCCCATGGAGCTCTGCAAACGGAGACCAGGGAAGTGGGATGGTGGGTTTAGTTTCCCCGGGCAGAAGCCATTGTCAGTACCAGGTAGGCCCTCGGCCCTTTGTGGCCGGTTGCAGGCTGGATTACCCCGAATAACTAGATGCTGCCCAGGGACAAGCTGCCACCTGTGCCAACTCGGACTGCTTTGAGAGTGCCCTTAGAGTTCTGCAAACTGAGACCAGGAACGTGGGGTGCTGAGTTTTGTTTCCCCAGCAGAAGCCGTTGTCATTACCAGGTAGGCCCTCGGCCCTTTGTGGCCGGTTGCAGGTTGGATTACCACGAATATGAAGGTGCCGCCCAGGGACAAGTTGCCACCTGTGCCAACTCGGGCTGCTTTGAGAGTGCCCATGGAACTCTGCAAACTGAGACCAAAAACGTGGGCTGGTGGCTTTTGTTTTGCTGGTCAGAAGACTTTCTCTGTACTATGTCGGCCCTCGGCCCTTAGGGGCAGGCTGGCAGCAGGATTTCCACGAATATCAAGATGCCGCCCAGAGACAAGCTGCTACCTGTGCCAACTCAGGCTGCTTTGAGAGTGCCCATGGAGCTCTGCAAACTGAGACCAGGACCGTGGAGTGTTGGGTTTTGTTTCCACGGGCAGAAGCCTTTGTCAGTACCAGGTAGGCCCTCGGCCCTTCGGGGCCGGCTGGCAGAAGGATTTCCACGAATATCAAGATGCTGCCCAGGGACAAGCTGCCACCTGTGCCAACTCGGGCTGCTTTGAGAGTGCCCATGGAGTTCTTCAAACTGAGACCAGGACCGTGGGTTGGCGAATTTTGTTTCCCCGGGCAGAAGCCTTTGTCAGTACCAGGTAGGCCCTCGGCCCTTCGGGGCCGGCTGCTTTCTGTATTTCCACAAATATCAAGATTCCGCCCAGGGACTAGCTGCCACCTGTGCCAACTCAGGCTGCTTTGAGAGTGCCCATGGAGCTCTGCAAACAGAAACTAGGAACGTGGGGTGCTGAGTTTTGTTTTGCCGGGCAGAGCCCATTGTCAGTACCAGGTAGGCCCTTGTTCCTTAGGGGTAGGCTGGCACCAGGATTTCTACGAATATCAAGATGCCGCCCGGGGACAAGCTGCCACCTGTGCCAACTCGGGCTGCTTTGAGAATGCCCTTGGAGTTCTGCAAACAGAAACTAGGAACGTGGGGTGCTGAGTTTTGTATTCCCGGGCAGAGCCCTTTGTCAGTACCAGGTCGGCCCTTGTTCCTTAGGGGCCGGCTGGCACCAGGATATCTATGAATATCAAGATGCCACCCAGGGACAAGCTGCCACCTGTGCCAACTCGAGCTGCTTTGAGAATGCCCTTGGAGTTCTGCAAACTGAGACCAGGAATGTGGGGTGCTGAGTTTTGTGTCCCTGGGCAGAAGCCTTTGTCAGTACCACGCAGGCCTTTGGTCCTTAAGGGCAGGCAGCCTGCTGGATTTCCACGAATATCAAGATGCCGCCCAGGGACAAGCTGCCACCTGTGCCAACTCAGGCTGCTTTGAGAGTGCCCATGGAGCTCTGAAAACTGAGATCAGGAACGTTGGGTAGTGGGTTTTGTTTTGCTGGGCAGAAGACTTTCTCTGTACTATGTCGGCCCTCGGCCCTTAGGGGCAGGCTGGCAGCAGGATTTCCACGAATATCAAGATGCCGCCCAGAGACAAGCTGCCACCTCTGCCAACTCGGGCTGCTTTGAGAGTGCCCATGGAGCTCTGCAAACTGAGACCAGGACTGTGGGGTGGTGGGTTTTGTTTTCCCGGGCAGAGCCCTTTGTCAGTACCACGTAGGCCCTCGGTCCTTATGGGCAGGCTGGCACCAGGATTTCCACGAATATCAAGATGCTGCCGAGGGACAAACTGCCACTTGTGCCAACTCGGGCTGTTTTGAGAGTGCCCACGGAGTTCTGCAAACTGAGACCAGGAACGTCGGGGCCTGAGTTTTGTTTCCCTGGGCAGAAGCCTTTGTCAGTACTAGCTAGGCCCTTGGTCCTTTAGGGCAGGCAGCCTGCTTGATTTCCACGAATATCAAGATGCTGCCCAGGGACAAGCTGCCACCTCTGCCAACTCGGGCTGCTTTGAGAGTGCCCATGGAGCTCTGCAAATGGAGACCAGGGAAGTGGGATGGTGGGTTTAGTTTCCCCGGCAGAAGCCATTGTCAGTACCAGGTAGGCCCTCGGCCCTTAGGGGCCGGTTGCAGGCTGGATTACCCCGAATAACTAGATGCTGCCCAGGGACAAGTTGCCACCTGTGCCAACTCGGGCTGCTTTGAGAGTGCCCATAGAGCTCTGCAAACTGAGACCAGGAACGTGGGGTGCTGAGTTTTGTTTCCCCAGCAGAAGCCTTTGTCATTACCAGGTAGGCCTTCGGCCCTTTGTGGCCGGTTGCAGGTTGGATTACCACGAATATGAAGGTGCCGCCCAGGGACAAGTTGCCACCTGTGCCAACTCGGGCTGCTTTGAGAGTGCCCATGGAACTCTGCAAACTGAGACCAAAAACGTGGGCTGGTGGCTTTTGTTTTGCTGGTCAGAAGACTTTCTCTGTACTATGTCGGCCCTCGGCCCTTAGGGGCAGGCTGGCAGCAGGATTTCCACGAATATCAAGATGCTGCCCAGGGACAAGCTGCCACCTGTGCCAACTCGGGCTGCTTTGAGAGTGCCCATGGAGCTCAGCAAACTGAGACCAGGACCGTGGGTTGGCGAATTTTGTTTCCCCGGGCAGAAGCCTTTGTCAGTACCAGGTAGGCCCTCGGCCCTTCGGGGCCGGCTGCTTTCTGTATTTCCACAAATATCAAGATTCCGCGCAGGGACTAGCTGCCACCTGTGCCAACTCGGGCTGCTTTGAGAGTGCCCATGGAGCTCTGCAAACAGAAACTAGGAACGTGGGGTGCTGAGTTTTGTTTTCCCGGGCAGAGCCCATTGTCAGTACCAGGTAGGCCCTTGTTCCTTAGGGGTAGGCTGGCACCAGGATTTCTACGAATATCAAGATGCCGCCCGGGGACAAGCTGCCACCTGTGCCAACTCGGGCTGCTTTGAGAATGCCCTTGGAGTTCTGCAAACAGAAACTAGGAACGTGGGGTGCTGAGTTTTGTTTTCCCGGGCAGAGCCCTTTGTCAGTACCAGGTCGGCCCTTGTTCCTTAGGGGCCGGCTGGCACCAGGATATCTATGAATATCAAGATGCCACCCAGGGACAAGCTGCCACCTGTGCCAACTCGAGCTGCTTTGAGAATGCCCTTGGAGTTCTGCAAACTGAGACCAGGAATGTGGGGTGCTGAGTTTTGTGTCCCTGGGCAGAAGCCTTTGTCAGTACCACGCAGGCCTTTGGTCCTTAAGGGCAGGCAGCCTGCTGGATTTCCACGAATATCAAGATGCCGCCCAGGGACAAGCTGCCACCTGTGCCAACTCAGGCTGCTTTGAGAGTGCCCATGGAGCTCTGAAAACTGAGATCAGGAACGTTGGGTAGTGGGTTTTGTTTTGCTGGGCAGAAGACTTTCTCTGTACTATGTCGGCCCTCGGCCCTTAGGGGCAGGCTGGCAGCAGGATTTCCACGAATATCAAGATGCCGCCCAGAGACAAGCTGCCACCTCTGCCAACTCGGGCTGCTTTGAGAGTGCCCATGGAGCTCAGCAAACTGAGACCAGGACTGTGGGGTGGTGGGTTTTGTTTTCCCGGGCAGAGCCCTTTGTCAGTACCAGGTAGGCCCTCGGTCCTTATGGGCAGGCTGGCACCAGGATTTCCACGAATATCAAGATGCTGCCCAGGGACAAACTGCCACTTGTGCCAACTCGGGCTGTTTTGAGAGTGCCCACGGAGTTCTGCAAACTGAGACCAGGAACGTCGGGGGCTGAGTTTTGTTTCCCTGGGCAGAAGCCTTTGTCAGTACTAGCTAGGCCCTTGGTCCTTTAGGGCAGGCAGCCTGCTTGATTTCCACGAATATCAAGATGCTGCCCAGGGACAAGCTGCCACCTCTGCCAACTCGGGCTGCTTTGAGAGTGCCCATGGAGCTCTGCAAATGGAGACCAGGGAAGTGGGATGGTGGGTTTAGTTTCCCCGGGCAGAAGCCATTGTCAGTACCAGGTAGGCCCTCGGCCCTTAGGGGCCGGTTGCAGGCTGGATTACCCCGAATAACTAGATGCTGCCCAGGGACAAGTTGCCACCTGTGCCAACTCGGGCTGCTTTGAGAGTGCCCATAGAGCTCTGCAAACTGAGACCAGGAACGTGGGGTGCTGAGTTTTGTTTCCCCAGCAGAAGCCTTTGTCATTACCAGGTAGGCCTTCGGCCCTTTGTGGCCGGTTGCAGGTTGGATTACCACGAATATGAAGATGCCGCCCAGGGACAAGTTGCCACCTGTGCCAACTCGGGCTGCTTTGAGAGTGCCCATGGAGCTCTGCAAACTGAGACCAGGAACGTGGAGTGTTGGGTTTTGTTTCCCCGGGCAGAAGCCTTTGTCAGTACCAGGTAGGCCCTCGGCCCTTCGGGGCCGGCTGGCAGAAGGATTTCCACGAATATCAAGATGCTGCCCAGGGACAAGCTGCCACCTGTGCCAACTGGGGCTGCTTTGAGAGTGCCCATAGGGCTCTGCAAACTGAGACCAGGAACGTGGGGTGCTGAGTTTGTTTTCCCGGGCAGAGCCCATTGTCAGTACCAGGTAGGACCTTGTTCCTTAGGGGCAGGCTGGCACCAGGATTTCCACGAATATCAAGATGCTGCCCAGGGACAAGCTGCCACCTGTGCCAACTGGGGCTGCTTTGAGAGTGCCCTTGGAGTTCTGCAAACTGAGACCAGGAACGTGGGGTGCTGAGTTTTGTGTCCCTGGGCAGAAGCCTTTGTCAGTACCACGTAGGCCCTTGGTCCTTAAGGGCCAGCTGGCAGAAGGATTTCCACGAATATCAAGATGCCACCCAGGGACAAGCTGTTACCTGTGCCAACTCGGGTTGCTTTGAGAGTGCCCATGGAATTCTTCAAACTGAGACCAGGACCGTGGGTTGGCGACTTTTGTTTCCATGGGCAGAAGCCATTGTCAGTACCAGATAGGCCCTCGGCCCTTCGGGGCCGGCTGCTTTCTGTATTTCCACGAATATCAAGATGCCGCCCAGGGACAAGCTGCCACCTGTGCCAACTTGGGCTGCTTTGAGAGTGCCCATGGAGCTCTGCAAACTGAGAACAGGAACTTGGGTTTGTGGGTTTTGTTTCCCCAGGCAGAAGCACTTGCACTACCAGGTAGGCCCTCGACCATTCGGGGCCGTCTGGCAGAAGGATTTCCATGAATATCAAGATGCCGCGCAGGGACAAGCTGCCACTTGTGCCAACTCGGGCTGCTTTGAGAGTGCCCATGGAGCTCTGCAAACAGAAACTAGGACTGTGGGGTGCTGAGTTTTGTTTTCCCGGGCAGAGCCCATTGTCAGTACCAGGTAGGCCCTTGTTCCTTAGGGGTAGGCTGGCACCAGGATTTCCACGAATATCAAGATGCTGCCCAGGGACAAGCTGCCACCTGTGCCAACTCAGGCTGCTTTGAGAGTGCCCATGGAGTTCTGCAAACTGAGACCAGGAATGTGGGGTGCTGAGTTTTGTGTCCCTGGGCAGAAGCCTTTGTCAGTACCACGTAGGCCCTTGGTCCTTAAGGGCAGGCAGCCTGCTGGATTTCCACGAATATCAAGATGCCGCCCAGGGACAAGCTGCCACCTGTGCCAACTCGGGCTGCTTTGAGAGTGCCCATGGAGCTCTGCAAAAGGAGACCAGGGAAGTGGGATGGTGGGTTTAGTTTCCCCGGGCAGAAGCCATTGTCAGTACCAGGTAGGCCCTCGGCCCTTTGTGGCCGGTTGCAGGCTGGATTACCCCGAATAACTAGATGCTGCCCAGGGACAAGCTGCCACCTGTGCCAACTCGGGCTGCTTTGAGAGTGCCCATAGAGCTCTGCAAACTGAGACCAGGAACGTGGGGTGCTGAGTTTTGTTTCCCCAGCAGAAGCCTTTGTCATTACCAGGTAGGCCCTCGGCCCTTAGGGGCCGGTTGCAGGTTGGATTACCACGAATATGAAGGTGCCGCCCAGGGACAAGTTGCCACCTGTGCCAACTGGGGCTGCTTTGAGAGTGCCCATGGAACTCTGCAAACTGAGACCAAAAACGTGGGCTGGTGGCTTTTGTTTTGCTGGTCAGAAGACTTTCTCTGTACTATGTCGGCCCTCGGCCCTTAGGGGCAGGCTGGCAGCAGGATTTCCACGAATATCAAGATGCCGCCCAGAGACAAGCTGCTACCTGTGCCAACTCAGGCTGCTTTGAGAGTGCCCATGGAGCTCTGCAAACTGAGACCAGGACCGTGGAGTGTTGGGTTTTGTTTCCACGGGCAGAAGCCTTTGTCAGTACCAGGTAGGCCCTCGGCCCTTCGGGGCCGGCTGGCAGAAGGATTTCCACGAATATCAAGATGCTGCCCAGGGACAAGCTGCCACCTGTGCCAACTCGGGCTGCTTTGAGAGTGCCCATGGAGTTCTTCAAACTGAGACCAGGACCGTGGGTTGGCGAATTTTGTTTCCCCGGGCAGAAGCCTTTGTCAGTACCAGGTAGGCCCTCGGCCCTTCGGGGCCGGCGGCTTTCTGTATTTCCACAAATATCAAGATTCCGCGCAGGGACAAGCTGCCACCTGTGCCAACTTGGGCTGCTTTGAGAGTGCCCATGGAGCTCTGCAAACAGAAACTAGGAACGTGGGGTGCTGAGTTTTGTTTTGCCGGGCAGAGCCCATTGTCAGTACCAGGTAGGCCCTTGTTCCTTAGGGGTAGGCTGGCACCAGGATTTCTACGAATATCAAGATGCCGCCCGGGGACAAGCTGCCACCTGTGCCAACTCGGGCTGCTTTGAGAATGCCCTTGGAGTTCTGCAAACAGAAACTAGGAACGTGGGGTGCTGAGTTTTGTTTTCCCGGGCAGAGCCCTTTGTCAGTACCAGGTCGGCCCTTGTTCCTTAGGGGCCGGCTGGCACCAGGATATCTATGAATATCAAAATGCCACCCAGGGACAAGCTGCCACCTGTGCCAACTCGAGCTGCTTTGAGAATGCCCTTGGAGTTCTGCAAACTGAGACCAGGAATGTGGGGTGCTGAGTTTTGTGTCCCTGGGCAGAAGCCTTTGTCACTACCACGCAGGCCTTTGGTCCTTAAGGGCAGGCAGCCTGCTGGATTTCCACGAATATCAAGATGCCGCCCAGGGACAAGCTGCCACCTGTGCCAACTCAGGCTGCTTTGAGAGTGCCCATGGAGCTCTGAAAACTGAGATCAGGAACGTTGGGTAGTGGGTTTTGTTTTGCTGGGCAGAAGACTTTCTCTGTACTATGTCGGCCCTCGGCCCTTAGGGGCAGGCTGGCAGCAGGATTTCCACGAATATCAAGATGCCGCCCAGAGACAAGCTGCCACCTGTGCCAACTCGGGCTGCTTTGAGAGTGCCCATGGAGCTCTGCAAACTGAGACCAGGACTGTGGGGTGGTGGGTTTTGTTTTCCCGGGCAGAGCCCTTTGTCAGTACCACGTAGGCCCTCGGTCCTTATGGGCAGGCTGGCACCAGGATTTCCACGAATATCAAGATGCTGCCCAGGGACAAACTGCCACTTGTGCCAACTCGGGCTGCTTTGAGAGTGCCCACGGAGTTCTGCAAACTGAGACCAGGAACGTCGGGGGCTGAGTTTTGTTTCCCTGGGCAGAAGCCTTTGTCAGTACTAGCTAGGCCCTTGGTCCTTTAGGGGAGGCAGCCTGCTTGATTTCCACGAATATCAAGATGCTGCCCAGGGACAAGCTGCCACCTCTGCCAACTCGGGCTGCTTTGAGAGTGCCCATGGAGCTCTGCAAATGGAGACCAGGGAAGTGGGATGGTGGGTTTAGTTTCCCCGGGCAGAAGCCATTGTCAGTACCAGGTAGGCCCTCGGCCCTTAGGGGCCGGTTGCAGGCTGGATTACCCCGAATAACTAGATGCTGCCCAGGGACAAGTTGCCACCTGTGCCAACTGGGGCTGCTTTGAGAGTGCCCATAGAGCTCTGCAAACTGAGACCAGGAACGTGGGGTGCTGAGTTTTGTTTCCCCAGCAGAAGCCTTTGTCATTACCAGGTAGGCCTTCGGCCCTTTGTGGCCGGTTGCAGGTTGGATTACCACGAATATGAAGGTGCCGCCCAGGGACAAGTTGCCACCTGTGCCAACTCGGGCTGCTTTGAGAGTGCCCATGGAACTCTGCAAACTGAGACCAAAAACGTGGGCTGGTGGCTTTTGTTTTGCTGGTCAGAAGACTTTCTCTGTACTATGTCGGCCCTCGGCCCTTAGGGGCAGGCTGGCAGCAGGATTTCCACGAATATCAAGATGCCGCCCAGAGACAAGCTGCCACCTGTGGCAACTCGGGCTGCTTTGAGAGTGCCCATGGAGCTCTGCAAACTGAGACCAGGACCGTGGAGTGTTGGGTTTTGTTTCCCCGGGCAGAAGCCTTTGTCAGTACCAGGTAGGCCCTCGGCCCTTCGGGGCCGGCTGGCAGAAGGATTTCCACGAATATCAAGATGCTGCCCAGGGACAAGCTGCCACCTGTGCCAACTGGGGCTGCTTTGAGAGTGCCCATAGGGCTCTGCAAACTGAGACCAGGAACGTGGGGTGCTGAGTTTGTTTTCCCGGGCAGAGCCCATTGTCAGTACCAGGTAGGACCTTGTTCCTTAGGGGCAGGCTGGCACCAGGATTTCCACGAATATCAAGATGCTGCCCAGGGACAAGCTGCCACCTGTGCCAACTCGGGCTGCTTTGAGAGTGCCCTTGGAGTTCTGCAAACTGAGACCAGGAACGTGGGGTGCTGAGTTTTGTGTCCCTGGGCAGAAGCCTTTGTCAGTACCACGTAGGCCCTTGGTCCTTAAGGGCCAGCTGGCAGAAGGATTTCCACGAATATCAACATGCCACCCAGGGACAAGCTGTTACCTGTGCCAACTCGGGTTGCTTTGAGAGTGCCCATGGAATTCTTCAAACTGAGACCAGGACCGTGGGTTGGCGACTTTTGTTTCCATGGGCAGAAGCCATTGTCAGTACCAGATAGGCCCTCGGCCCTTCGGGGCCGGCTGCTTTCTGTATTTCCACGAATATCAAGATGCCGCCCAGGGACAAGCTGCCACCTGTGCCAACTTGGGCTGCTTTGAGAGTGCCCATGGAGCTCTGCAAACTGAGAACAGGAACTTGGGTTTGTGGGTTTTGTTTCCCCAGGCAGAAGCACTTGCACTACCAGGTAGGCCCTCGACCATTCGGGGCCGTCTGGCAGAAGGATTTCCATGAATATCAAGATGCCGCGCAGGGACAAGCTGCCACTTGTGCCAACTCGGGCTGCTTTGAGAGTGCCCATGGAGCTCTGCAAACAGAAACTAGGACTGTGGGGTGCTGAGTTTTGTTTTCCCGGGCAGAGCCCATTGTCAGTACCAGGTAGGCCCTTGTTCCTTACGGGTAGGCTGGCACCAGGATTTCCACGAATATCAAGATGCTGCCCAGGGACAAGCTGCCACCTGTGCCAACTCAGGCTGCTTTGAGAGTGCCCATGGAGTTCTGCAAACTGAGACCAGGAATGTGGGGTGCTGAGTTTTGTGTCCCTGGGCAGAAGCCTTTGTCAGTACCACGTAGGCCCTTGGTCCTTAAGGGCAGGCAGCCTGCTGGATTTCCACGAATATCAAGATGCCGCCCAGGGACAAGCTGCCACCTGTGCCAACTCGGGCTGCTTTGAGAGTGCCCATGGAGCTCTGCAAAAGGAGACCAGGGAAGTGGGATGGTGGGTTTAGTTTCCCCGGGCAGAAGCCATTGTCAGTACCAGGTAGGCCCTCGGCCCTTTGTGGCCGGTTGCAGGCTGGATTACCCCGAATAACTAGATGCTGCCCAGGGACAAGCTGCCACCTGTGCCAACTCGGGCTGCTTTGAGAGTGCCCATAGAGCTCTGCAAACTGAGACCAGGAACGTGGGGTGCTGAGTTTTGTTTCCCCAGCAGAAGCCTTTGTCATTACCAGGTAGGCCCTCGGCCCTTAGGGGCCGGTTGCAGGTTGGATTACCACGAATATGAACGTGCCGCCCAGGGACAAGTTGCCACCTGTGCCAACTCGGGCTGCTTTGAGAGTGCCCATGGAACTCTGCAAACTGAGACCAAAAACGTGGGCTGGTGGCTTTTGTTTTGCTGGTCAGAAGACTTTCTCTGTACTATGTCGGCCCTCGGCCCTTAGGGGCAGGCTGGCAGCAGGATTTCCACGAATATCAAGATGCCGCCCAGAGACAAGCTGCCACCTGTGCCAACTCGGGCTGCTTTGAGAGTGCCCATGGAGCTCTGCAAACTGAGACCAGGACCGTGGAGTGTTGGGTTTTGTTTCCACGGGCAGAAGCCTTTGTCAGCACCAGGTAGGCCCTCGGCCCTTCGGGGCCGGCTGGCAGAAGGATTTCCACGAATATCAAGATGCTGCCCAGGGACAAGCTGCCACCTGTGCCAACTGGGGCTGCTTTGAGAGTGCCCATAGGGCTCTGCAAACTGAGACCAGGAACGTGGGGTGCTGAGTTTGTTTTCCCGGGCAGAGCCCATTGTCAGTACCAGGTAGGACCTTGTTCCTTAGGGGCAGGCTGGCACCAGGATTTCCACGAATATCAAGATGCTGCCCAGGGACAAGCTGCCACCTGTGCCAACTCGGGCTGCTTTGAGAGTGCCCATGGATTTCTGCAAACTGAGACCAGGAATGTGGGGTGCTGAGTTTTGTGTCCCAGGGCAGAAGCCTTTGTCAGTGCCACGCAGGCTTTTGGTCCTTAAGGGCAGGCAGCCTGCTTGATTTCCACGAATATCAAGATGCGGCCCAGGGACAAGCTGCCACCTGTGCCAACTCAGGCTGCTTTGAGAGTGCCCATGGAGCTCTGAAAACTGAGACCAGGAACGTTGGGTAGTGGGTTTCGTTTTGCTGGGCAGAAGACTTTCTCTGTACTATGTCAGCCCTCGGCCCTTAGGGGCAGGCTGGCAGCAGGATTTCCACGAATATCAAGATGCCGCCCAGAGACAAGCTGCCACCTGTGCCAACTCGGGCTGCTTTGAGAGTGCCCACGGAGTTCTGCAAACTGAGACCAGGAACGTCGGGGGCTGAGTTTTGTTTCCCTGGGCAGAAGCCTTTGTCAGTACCACGTAGGCCCTTGGTCCTTAAGGGCAGGCAGCCTGCTTGATTTCCACGAATATCAAGATGCTGCCCAGGGACAAGCTGCCACCTGTGCCAACTCGGGCTGCTTTGAGAGTGCCCATAGAGCTCTGCAAACTGAGATCAGGAACGTGGGGTGCTGAGTTTTGTTTCCCCAGCAGAAGCCTTTGTCATTACTAGGTAGGCCCTCGGCCCTTTGTGGCCGGTTGCAGGTTGGATTACCACGAATATGAAGGTGCCGCCCAGGGACAAGTTGCCACCTGTGCCAACTCGGGCTGCTTTGTGAGTGCCCATGGAACTCTGCAAACTGAGACCAAAAACGTGGGCTGGTGGCTTTTGTTTTGCTGGTCAGAAGACTTTCTCTGTACTATGTCGGCCCTCGGCCCTTAGGGGCAGGCTGGCAGCAGGATTTCCACGAATATCTAGATGCCGCCCAGAGACAAGTTGCCACCTGTGCCAACTCGGGCTGCTTTGAGAGTGCCCATGGAGCTCTGCAAACTGAGACCAGGACCGTGGAGTGTTGGGTTTTGTTTCCACGGGCAGAAGCCTTTGTCAGTACCAGGTAGGCCCTCGGCCCTTAGGGGCCGGCTGGCAGAAGGATTTCCATGAATATCAAGATGCTGCCCAGGGACAAGCTTCCACCTGTGCCAACTCGGGCTGCTTTGAGAGTGCCCATAGAGCTCTGCAAACTGAGACCAGGAATGTGGGGTGCTGAGTTTTGTGTCTCTGGGCAGAAGCCTTTGTCTGTACCACGCAGGCCTTTGGTCCTTAAGGGCAGGCAGCCTTCTGGATTTCCACGAATATCAAGATGCCGCCCAGGGACAAGCTGCCACCTGTGCCAACTCAGGCTGCTTTGAGAGTGCCCATGGAGCTCTGAAAACTGAGAGCAGGAACTTTGGGTAGTGGGTTTTGTTTTGCTGGGCAGAAGACTTTCTCTGTACTATGTCGGCCCTCGGCCCTTAGGGGCAGGCAGGCACCAGGATTTCCACGAATATCAAGATGCCGCCCAGAGACAAGCTGCCACCTCTGCCAACTGGGGCTGCTTTGAGAGTGCCCATGGAGCTCTGAAAACTGAGACCAGGACCGTGGGGTGCTGAGTTTTGTTTTCCCGGGCAGAGCCCTTTGTCAGTACCACGTAGGCCCTCGGTCCTTATGGGCAGGCTGGCAGCAGGATTTCCACGAATATCAAGATGCCGCCCAGGGACAAGCTGCCACCTGTGCCAACTCGGGCTGCTTTGAGAGTGCCCATAGAGCTCTGCAAACTGAGACCAGGAACGTGGGGTGCTGAGTTTTGTTTCCCCAGCAGAAGCCTTTGTCATTACCAGGTAGGCCCTCGGCCCTTTGTGGCCGGTTGCAGGTTGGATTACCACGAATATGAAGGTGCCGCCCAGGGACAAGTTGCCACCTGTGCCAACTCGGGCTGCTTTGAGAGTGCCCATGGAACTCTGCAAACTGAGACCCAAAACGTGGGCTGGTGGCTTTTGTTTTGCTGGTCAGAAGACTTTCTCTGTACTATGTCGGCCCTCGGCCCTTAGGGGCAGGCTGGCAGCAGGATTTCCACGAATATCAAGATGCCGCCCAGAGACAAGCTGCCACCTGTGCCAACTCGGGCTGCTTTGAGAGTGCCCATGGAGCTCTGCAAACTGAGACCAGGACCGTGGAGTGTTGGGTTTTGTTTCCACGGGCAGAAGTCTTTGTCAGTACCAGGTAGGCCCTCGGCCCTTCGGGGCCGGCTGGCAGAAGGATTTCCACGAATATCAAGATGCTGCCCAGGGACAAGCTGCCACCTGTGCCAACTGGGGCTGCTTTGAGAGTGCCCATAGAGCTCTGCAAACTGAGACCAGGAACGTGGGGTGCTGAGTTTTGTTTTCCCGGGCAGAAGCCTTTGTCAGTACCAGGTAGGCCCTTGTTCCATAGGGGTAGGCTGGCACCAGGATTTCCACGAATATCAAGATGCTGCCCAGGGACAGGCTGCCACCTGTGCAAACTCGGGCTGCTTTGAGAGTGCCCTTGGAGTTCTGCAAACTGAGATCAGGAACGTGGGGTGCTGAGTTTTGTGTCCCTGGGCAGAAGCCTTTGTCAGTACCACGTAGGCCCATGGTCCTTAAGGGCCAGCTGGCAGAAGGATTTCCACGAATATCAAGATGCCACCCAGGGACAAGCTGCCACCTGTGCCAACTCGGGTTGCTTTGAGAGTGCCCATGGAGTTCTTCAAACTGAGACCAGGACCGTGGGTTGGCGAATTTTGTTTCCATGGGCAGAAGCCATTGTCAGTACCAGGTAGGCCCTCGGCCCTTCGGGGCCGGCTGCTTTCTGTATTTCCACGAATATCAAGATGCCGCCCAGGGACAAGCTGCCACCTGTGCCAACTCGGACTTCTTTGAGAGTGCCCATGGAGCTCTGGAAACTGGCAACAGGAACTTGGGTTTGTGATTTTTGTTTCCCCAGGCAGAAGCATTTGCACTACCAGGTAGGCCCTCGACCCTTCGGGGCCGTCTGGCAGAAGGATTTCCATGAATATCATGATGCCGCGCAGGGACAAGCTGCCACTTGTGCCAACTCAGGCTGCTTTGAGAGTGCCCATGGAGCTCTGCAAACAGAAACTAGGACTGTGGGGTGCTGAGTTTTGTTTTCCCGGGCAGAGCCCATTGTCAGTACCAGGTAGGCCCTTGTTCCTTAGGGGCAGGCTGGCACCAGGATTTCCACGAATATCAAGATGCCGCCCAGGGACAAGCTGCCACCTGTGCCAACTCGGGCTGCTTTGAGAGTGCCCATGGAGCTCTGCAAACGGAGACCAGGGAAGTGGGATGGTGGGTTTAGTTTCCCCGGGCAGAAGCCATTGTCAGTACCAGGTAGGCCCTCGGCCCTTTGTGGCCGGTTGCAGGCTGGATTACCACGAATATGAAGGTGCCGCCCAGGGACAAGTTGCCACCTGTGCCAACTCAGGCTGCTTTGAGAGTGCCCATGGAACTCTGCAAACTGAGACCAAAAACGTGGGCTGGTGGCTTTTGTTTTGCTGGTCAGAAGACTTTCTCTGTACTATGTCGGCCCTCGGCCCTTAGGGGCAGGCTGGCAGCAGGATTTCCACGAATATCAAGATGCCGCCCAGAGACAAGCTGCCACCTGTGCCAACTCGGGCTGCTTTGAGAGTGCCCATAGAGCTCTGCAAACTGAGACCAGGACCGTGGAGTGTTGGGTTTTGTTTCCCCAGGCAGAAGCCTTTGTCAGTACCAGGTAGGCCCTTGGCCCTTCGGGGCCGGCTGGCAGAAGGATTTCCACGAATATCAAGATGCTGCCCAGGGACAAGCTGCCACCTGTGCCAACTGGGGCTGCTTTGAGAGTGCCCATAGAGCTCTGCAAACTGAGACCAGGAACGTGGGGTGCTGAATTTTGTTTTCCCGGGCAGAGCCCTTTGTAATTACCAGGTAGGCCCTTGTTCCTTAGGGGCAGGCTGGCACCAGGATTTCCACGAATAACAAGATGCCGCCCAGGTTCAAGCTGCCACCTGTGCCAACTCGGGCTGCTTTGAGAGTGCCCATGGAGTTCGTCAAACTGAGACCAGGACCGTGTACTGGCGAATTTTTTTTTCCCTGGGCAGAAGCCTTTGTCAGTACCAGGTAGGCCCTCGGCTCTTCGGGGCCGGCTGCTTTCTGTATTTCCACAAATATCAAGATGCCGCGCAGGGACAAGCTGCCACCTGTGCCAACTCGGGCTGCCTTGAGAGTGCCCATGGAGCTCTGCAAACTGAGACCAGGAACGTGGGGTCCTGAGTTTTGTGTTCCTGGGCAGAAGCCTTTGTCAGTACCACGCAGGCCTTTGGTCCTTAAGGGCAGGCAGCCTGCTGGATTTCCACGAATATCAAGATGCCGCCCACGGACAAGCTGCCACCTGTGCCAACTCAGGCTGCTTTGAGAGTGCCCATGGAGCTCTGAAAACTGAGACCAGGAACGTTGGGTAGTGGGTTTTGTTTTGCTGGGCAGAAGACTTTCTCTGTACTATGTCGGCCCTCGGCCCTCAGGGGCAGGCTGGCAGCAGGATGTCCACGAATATAAAGATGCCGCCCAGAGACAAGCTGCCACCTCTGCCAACTCGGGCTGCTTTGAGAGTGCCCATGGAGCTCAGCAAACTGAGACCAGGACTGTGGGGTGGTGGGTTTTGTTTTCCCGGGCAGAGCCCTTTGTCAGTACCACGTAGGCCCTCGGTCCTTATGGGCAGGCTGGCACCAGGATTTCCACGAATATCAAGATGCTGCCCAGGCACAAACTGCCACTTGTGCCAACTCGGGCTGCTTTGAGAGTGCCCACGGAGTTCTGCAAACTGAGACCAGGAACGTCGGGGGCTGAGTTTTGTTTCCCTGGGCAGAAGCCTTTGTCAGTACTAGCTAGGCCCTTGGTCCTTTAGGGCAGGCAGCCTGCTTGATTTCCACGAATATCAAGATGCTGCCCAGGAACAAGCTGCCACCTCTGCCAACTCGGGCTGCTTTGAGAGTGCCCATGGAGCTCTGCAAATGGAGACCAGGGAAGTGGGATGGTGGGTTTAGTTTCCCCGGGCAGAAGCCATTGTCAGTACCAGGTAGGCCCTCGGCCCTTAGGGGCCGGTTGCAGGCTGGATTATCACGAATAACTAGATGCTGCCCAGGGACAAGTTGCCACCTGTGCCAACTCGGGCTGCTTTGAGAGTGCCCATAGAGCTCTGCAAACTGAGACCAGGAACGTGGGGTGCTGAGTTTTGTTTCCCCAGCAGAAGCCTTTGTCATTACCAGGTAGGCCCTCGGCCCTTTGTGGCCGGTTGCAGGTTGGATTACCACGAATATGAAGGTGCCGCCCAGGGACAAGTTGCCACCTGTGCCAACTCGGGCTGCTTTGAGAGTGCCCATGGAACTCTGATAACTGAGACCAAAAACGTGGGCTGGTGGCTTTTGTTTCGCTGGTCAGAAGACTTTCTCTGTACTATGTCGGCCCTCGGCCCTTAGGGGCAGGCTGGCAGCAGGATTTCCACGAATATCAAGATGCCGCCCAGAGACAAGCTGCCACCTGTGCCAACTCGGGCTGCTTTGAGAGTGCCCATGGAGCTCTGCAAACTGAGACCAGGAACGTGGAGTGTTGGGTTTTTTTTCCCCGGGCAGAAGCCTTTGTCAGTACCAAGTAGGCCCTCGGCCCTTCGGGGCCGGCTGGCAGAAGGATTTCCACGAATATCAAGATGCTGCCCAGGGACAAGCTCCCACCTGTGTCAACTGGGGCTGCTTTGAGAGTGCCCATAGGGCTCTGCAAACTGAGACCAGGAACGTGGGGTGCTGAGTTTGTTTTCCCGGGCAGAGCCCATTGTCAGTACCAGGTAGGACCTTGTTCCTTAGGGGCAGGCTGGCACCAGGATTTCCACGAATATCAAGATGCTGCCCAGGGACAAGCTGCCACCTGTGCCAACTCGGGCTGCTTTGAGAGTGCCCTTGGAGTTCTGCAAACTGAGACCAGGAATGTGGGGTGCTGAGTTTTGTGTCCCTGGGCAGAAGCCTTTGTCAGTACCACGTAGGCCCTTGGTCCTTAAGGGCCAGCTGGCAGAAGGATTTCCACGAATATCAAGATGCCACCCAGGGACAAGCTGTTACCTGTGCCAACTCGGGTTGCTTTGAGAGTCCCCATGGAATTCTTCAAACTGAGACCAGGACCGTGGGTTGGCGACTTTTGTTTCCATGGGCAGAAGCCATTGTCAGTACCAGGTAGGCCCTCGGCCCTTCGGGGCCGGCTGCTTTCTGTATTTCCACGAATATCAAGATGCCGCCCAGGGACAAGCTGCCACCTGTGCCAACTTGGGCTGCTTTGAGAGTGCCCATGGAGCTCTGCAAACTGAGAACAGGAACTTGGGTTTGTGGGTTTTGTTTCCCCAGGCAGAAGCACTTGCACTACCAGGTAGGCCCTCGACCATTCGGGGCCGTCTGGCAGAAGGATTTCCATGAATATCAAGATGCCGCGCAGGGACAAGCTGCCACTTGTGCCAACTCGGGCTGCTTTGAGAGTGCCCATGGAGCTCTGCAAACAGAAACTAGGACTGTGGGGTGCTGAGTTTTGTTTTCCCGGGCAGAGCCCATTGTCAGTACCAGGTAGGCCCTTGTTCCTTAGGGGTAGGCTGGCACCAGGATTTCCACGAATATCAAGATGCTGCCCAGGGACAAGCTGCCACCTGTGCCAACTCAGGCTGCTTTGAGAGTGCCCATGGAGTTCTGCAAACTGAGACCAGGAATGTGGGGTGCTGAGTTTTGTGTCCCTGGGCAGAAGCCTTTGTCAGTACCACGTAGGCCCTTGGTCCTTAAGGGCAGGCAGCCTGCTGGATTTCCACGAATATCAAGATGCCGCCCAGGGACAAGCTGCCACCTGTGCCAACTCGGGCTGCTTTGAGAGTGCCCATGGAGCTCTGCAAAAGGAGACCAGGGAAGTGGGATGGTGGGTTTAGTTTCCCCGGGCAGAAGCCATTGTCAGTACCAGGTAGGCCCTCGGCCCTTTGTGGCCGGTTGCAGGCTGGATTACCCCGAATAACTAGATGCTGCCCAGGGACAAGCTGCCACCTGTGCCAACTCGGGCTGCTTTGAGAGTGCCCATGGAGCTCTGCAAACTGAGAACAGGAACTTGGGTTTGTGGGTTTTGTTTCCACAGGCAGAAGCACTTGCACTATCAGGTAGGCCCTCGACCATTCGGGGCCGTCTGGCAGAAGGATTTCCATGAATATCAAGATGCCGCGCAGGGACAAGCTGCCACTTGTGCCAACTCGGGCTGCTTTGAGAGTGCCCATGGAGCTCTGCAAACAGAAACTAGGACTTTGGGGTGCTGAGTTTTGGTTTCCCGGGCAGAGCCCATTGTCAGTACCAGGTAGGCCCTTGTTCCTTACGGGTAGGCTGGCACCAGGATTTCCACGAATATCAAGATGCTGCCCAGGGACAAGCTGCCACCTGTGCCAACTCAGGCTGCTTTGAGAGTGCCCATGGAGTTCTGCAAACTGAGACCAGGAATGTGGGGTGCTGAGTTTTGTGTCCCTGGGCAGAAGCCTTTGTCAGTACCACGTAGGCCCTTGGTCCTTAAGGGCAGGCAGCCTGCTGGATTTCCACGAATATCAAGATGCCGCCAGGGACAAGCTGCCACCTGTGCCAACTCGGGCTGCTTGAGAGTGCCCATAGAGCTCTGCAAACTGAGACCAGGAACGTGGGGTGCTGAGTTTTGTTTCCCCAGCAGAAGCCTTTGTCATTACCAGGTAGGCCCTCGGCCCTTTGTGGCCGGTTGCAGGTTGGATTACCACGAATATGAACGTGCCGCCCAGGGACAAGTTGCCACCTGTGCCAACTCGGGCTGCTTTGAGAGTGCCCATGGAACTCTGCAAACTGAGACCAAAAACGTGGGCTGGTGGCTTTTGTTTTGCTGGTCAGAAGACTTTCTCTGTACTATGTCGGCCCCTCGGCCCTTAGGGGCAGGCTGGCAGCAGGATTTCCACGAATATCAAGATGCCGCCCAGAGACAAGCTGCCACCTGTGCCAACTCGGGCTGCTTTGAGAGTGCCCATGGAGCTCTGCAAACTGAGACCAGGAACGTGGAGTGTTGGGTTTTGTTTCCACGGGCAGAAGCCTTTGTCAGTACCAGGTAGGCCCTTGGCCCTTCGGGGCCGGCTGGCAGAAGGATTTCCACGAATATCAAGATGCTGCCCAGGGACAAGCTGCCACCTGTGCCAACTGGGGCTGCTTTGAGAGTGCCCATAGGGCTCTGCAAACTGAGACCAGGAACGTGGGGTGCTGAGTTTGTTTTCCCGGGCAGAGCCCATTGTCAGTACCAGGTAGGACCTTGTTCCTTAGGGGCAGGCTGGCACCAGGATTTCCACGAATATCAAGATGCTGCCCAGGGACAAGCTGCCACCTGTGCCAACTCGGGCTGCTTTGAGAGTGCCCATGGAGTTCTGCAAACTGAGACCAGGAATGTGGGGTGCTGAGTTTTGTGTCCCTGGGCAGAAGCCTTTGTCAGTACCACGTAGGCCCTTGGTCCTTAAGGGCAGGCAGCCTGCTGGATTTCCACGAATATCAAGATGCCGCCCAGGGACAAGCTGCCACCTGTGCCAACTCGGGCTGCTTTGAGAGTGCCCATGGAGCTCTGCAAACGGAGACCAGGGAAGTGGGATGGTGGGTTTAGCTTCCCCGGGCAGAAGCCATTGTCAGTACCAGGTAGGCCCTCGGCCCTTTGTGGGCCGGTTTGCAGGCTGGATTACCCCGAATAACTAGATGCTGCCCAGGACAAGCTGCCACCTGTGCCAACTCGGGCTGCTTTGAGAGTGCCCATAGAGCTCTGCAAACTGAGACCAGGAACGTGGGGTGCTGAGTTTTGTTTCCCCAGCAGAAGCCGTTGTCATTACCAGGTAGGCCCTCGGCCCATTGTGGCCGGTTGCAGGTTGGATTACCACGAATATGAAGGTGCCGCCCAGGGACAAGTTGCCACCTGTGCCAACTCGGCCTGCTTTGAGAGTGCCCATGGAACTCTGCAAACTGAGACCAAAAACGTGGGCTGGTGGCTTTTGTTTTGCTGGTCAGAAGACTTTCTCTGTACTATGTCGGCCCTCGGCCCTTAGGGGCAGGCTGGCAGCAGGATTTCCACGAATATCAAGATGCCGCCCAGAGACAAGCTGCCACCTGTGCCAACTCGGGCTGCTTTGAGAGTGCCCATGGAGCTCTGCAAACTGAGACCAGGACCGTGGAGTGTTGGGTTTTGTTTCCACGGGCAGAAGCCTTTGTCAGTACCAGGTAGGCCCTTGGCCCTTCGGGGCCGGCTGGCAGAAGGATTTCCACGAATATCAAGATGCTGCCCAGGGACAAGCTGCCACCTGTGCCAACTGGGGCTGCTTTGAGAGTGCCCATAGGGCTCTGCAAACTGAGACCAGGAACGTGGGGTGCTGAGTTTGTTTTCCCGGGCAGAGCCCATTGTCAGTACCAGGTAGGACCTTGTTCCTTAGGGGCAGGCTGGCACCAGGATTTCCACGAATATCAAGATGCTGCCCAGGGACAAGCTGCCACCTGTGCCAACTCGGGCTGCTTTGAGAGTGCCCTTGGAGTTCTGCAAACTGAGACCAGGAATGTGGGGTGCTGAGTTTTGTGTCCCTGGGCAGAA
The DNA here is from genome assembly GCF_015832195.1 of Motacilla alba alba. Classification (NCBI taxonomy): domain Eukaryota; kingdom Metazoa; phylum Chordata; class Aves; order Passeriformes; family Motacillidae; genus Motacilla; species Motacilla alba. The sequence continues at coordinate 22,713 of NW_024037451.1, forward strand.
GCCTTTGTCAGTGCCACGCAGGCTTTTGGTCCTTAAGGGCAGGCAGCCTGCTTGATTTCCACGAATATCAAGATGCCGCCCAGGGACAAGCTGCCACCTGTGCCAACTCGGGCTGCTTTGAGAGTGCCATGGAGCTCTGCAAACGGAGACCAGGGAAGTGGGATGGTGGGTTTAGCTTCCCCGGGCAGAAGCCATTGTCAGTACCAGGTAGGCCCTCGGCCCTTTGTGGCCGGTTGCAGGCTGGATTACCCCGAATAACTAGATGCTGCCCAGGGACAAGCTGCCACCTGTGCCAACTCGGGCTGCTTTGAGAGTGCCCATAGAGCTCTGCAAACTGAGACCAGGAACGTGGGGTGCTGAGTTTTGTTTCCCCAGCAGAAGCCTTTGTCATTACCAGGTAGGCCCTCGGCCCTTTGTGGCCGGTTGCAGGTTGGATTACCACGAATATGATGGTGCCGCCCAGGGACAAGTTGCCACCTGTGCCAACTCGGGCTGCTTTGAGAGTGCCCATGGAACTCTGCAAACTGAGACCAAAAACGTGGGCTGGTGGCTTTTGTTTTGCTGGTCAGAAGACTTTCTCTGTACTATGTCGGCCCTCGGCCCTTAGGGGCAGGCTGGCAGCAGGATTTCCACGAATATCAAGATGCCGCCCAGAGACAAGCTGCCACCTGTGCCAACTCGGGCTGCTTTGAGAGTGCCCATGGAACTCTGCAAACTGAGACCAGGAACGTGGAGTGTTGGGTTTTGTTTCCACGGGCAGAAGCCTTTGTCAGTACCAGGTAGGCCCTTGGCCCTTCGGGGCCGGCTGGCAGAAGGATTTCCACGAATATCAAGATGCTGCCCAGGGACAAGCTGCCACCTGTGCCAACTGGGGCTGCTTTGAGAGTGCCCCATAGGGCTCTGCAAACTGAGACCAGGAACGTGGGGTGCTGAGTTTGTTTTCCCGGGCAGAGCCCATTGTCAGTACCAGGTAGGACCTTGTTCCTTAGGGGCAGGCTGGCAGCAGGATTTCCACGAATATCAAGATGCTGCCCAGGGACAAGCTGCCACCTGTGCCAACTCGGGCTGCTTTGAGAGTGCCCATGGAGTTCTGCAAACTGAGACCAGGAATGTGGGGTGCTGAGTTTTGTTTCCCTGGGCAGAAGCCTTTGTCAGTACCACGTAGGCCCTTGGTCCTTAAGGGCAGGCAGCCTGCTGGATTTCCACGAATATCAAGATGCCGCCCAGGGACAAGCTGCCACCTGTGCCAACTCGGGCTGCTTTGAGAGTGCCCATGGAGCTCTGCAAACGGAGACCAGGGAAGTGGGATGGTGGGTTTAGCTTCCCCGGGCAGAAGCCATTGTCAGTACCAGGTAGGCCCTCGGCCCTTTGTGGCCGGTTGCAGGCTGGATTACCCCGAATAACTAGATGCTGCCCAGGGACAAGCTGCCACCTGTGCCAACTCGGGCTGCTTTGAGAGTGCCCATAGAGCTCTGCAAACTGAGACCAGGAACGTGGGGTGCTGAGTTTTGTTTCCCCAGCAGAAGCCGTTGTCATTACCAGGTAGGCCCTCGGCCCATTGTGGCCGGTTGCAGGTTGGATTACCACGAATATGAAGGTGCCGCCCAGGGACAAGTTGCCACCTGTGCCAACTCGGCCTGCTTTGAGAGTGCCCATGGAACTCTGCAAACTGAGACCAAAAACGTGGGCTGGTGGCTTTTGTTTTGCTGGTCAGAAGACTTTCTCTGTACTATGTCGGCCCTCGGCCCTTAGGGGCAGGCTGGCAGCAGGATTTCCACGAATATCAAGATGCCGCCCAGAGACAAGCTGCCACCTGTGCCAACTCGGGCTGCTTTGAGAGTGCCCATGGAGCTCTGCAAACTGAGACCAGGACCGTGGAGTGTTGGGTTTTGTTTCCACGGGCAGAAGCCTTTGTCAGTACCAGGTAGGCCCTTGGCCCTTCGGGGCCGGCTGGCAGAAGGATTTCCACGGAATATCAAGATGCTGCCCAGGGACAAGCTGCCACCTGTGCCAACTGGGGCTGCTTTGAGAGTGCCCATAGGGCTCTGCAAACTGAGACCAGGAACGTGGGGGTGCTGAGTTTGTTTTCCCGGGCAGAGCCCATTGTCAGTACCAGGTAGGACCTTGTTCCTTAGGGGCAGGCTGGCACCAGGATTTCCACGAATATCAAGATGCTGCCCAGGGACAAGCTGCCACCTGTGCCAACTCGGGCTGCTTTGAGAGTGCCCTTGGAGTTCTGCAAACTGAGACCAGGAATGTGGGGTGCTGAGTTTTGTGTCCCTGGGCAGAACCCTTTGTCAGTGCCACGCAGGCTTTTGGTCCTTAAGGGCAGGCAGCCTGCTTGATTTCCACGAATATCAAGATGCCGCCCAGGGACAAGCTGCCACCTGTGCCAACTCGGGCTGCTTTGAGAGTGCCCATGGAGCTCTGCAAACGGAGACCAGGGAAGTGGGATGGTGGGTTTAGCTTCCCCGGGCAGAAGCCATTGTCAGTACCAGGTAGGCCCTCGGCCCTTTGTGGCCGGTTGCAGGCTGGATTACCCCGAATAACTAGATGCTGCCCAGGGACAAGCTGCCACCTGTGCCAACTCGGGCTGCTTTGAGAGTGCCCATAGAGCTCTGCAAACTGAGACCAGGAACGTGGGGTGCTGAGTTTTGTTTCCCCAGCAGAAGCCTTTGTCATTACCAGGTAGGCCCTCGGCCCTTTGTGGCCGGTTGCAGGTTGGATTACCACGAATATGAAGGTGCCGCCCAGGGACAAGTTGCCACCTGTGCCAACTCGGGCTGCTTTGAGAGTGCCCATGGAACTCTGCAAACTGAGACCAAAAACGTGGGCTGGTGGCTTTTGTTTTGCTGGTCAGAAGACTTTCTCTGTACTATGTCGGCCCTCGGCCCTTAGGGGCAGGCTGGCAGCAGGATTTCCACGAATATCTAGATGCCGCCCAGAGACAAGCTGCCACCTGTGGCAACTCGGGCTGCTTTGAGAGTGCCCATGGAGCTCTGCAAACTGAGACCAGGACCGTGGAGTGTTGGGTTTTGTTTCCACGGGCAGAAGCCTTTGTCAGTACCAGGTAGGACCTCGGCCCTTCGGGGCCGGCTGGCAGAAGGATTTCCACGAATATCAAGATGCTGCCCAGGGACAAGCTTCCACCTGTGCCAACTCGGGCTGCTTTGAGAGTGCCCATGGAGCTCTGAAAACTGAGACCAGGAACGTTGGGTAGTGGGTTTCGTTTTGCTGGGCAGAAGACTTTCTCTGTACTATGTCAGCCCTCGGCCCCTTAGGGGCAGGCTGGCAGCAGGATTTCCACGAATATCAAGATGCGCCCAGAGACAAGCTGCCACCTGTGCCAACTCGGGCTGCTTTGAGAGTGCCCACGGAGTTCTGCAAACTGAGACCAGGAACGTCGGGGGCTGAGTTTTGTTTCCCTGGGCAGAAGCCTTTGTCAGTACCACGTAGGCCCTTGGTCCTTAAGGGCAGGCAGCCTGCTTGATTTCCACGAATATCAAGATGCTGCCCAGGGACAAGCTGCCACCTGTGCCAACTCGGGCTGCTTTGAGAGTGCCCATAGAGCTCTGCAAACTGAGATCAGGAACGTGGGGTGCTGAGTTTTGTTTCCCCAGCAGAAGCCTTTGTCATTACCAGGTAGGCCCTCGGCCCTTTGTGGCCGGTTGCAGGTTGGATTACCACGAATATGAAGGTGCCGCCCAGGGACAAGTTGCCACCTGTGCCAACTCGGGCTGCTTTGTGAGTGCCCATGGAACTCTGCAAACTGAGACCAAAAACGTGGGCTGGTGGCTTTTGTTTTGCTGGTCAGAAGACTTTCTCTGTACTATGTCGGCCCTCGGCCCTTAGGGGCAGGCTGGCAGCAGGATTTCCACGAATATCTAGATGCCGCCCAGAGACAAGCTGCCACCTGTGCCAACTCGGGCTGCTTTGAGAGTGCCCATGGAGCTCTGCAAACTGAGACCAGGACCGTGGAGTGTTGGGTTTTGTTTCCACGGGCAGAAGCCTTTGTCAGTACCAGGTAGGACCTTGTTCCTTAGGGGCCGGCTGGCAGAAGGATTTCCACGAATATCAAGATGCTGCCCAGGGACAAGCTTCCACCTGTGCCAACTCGGGCTGCTTTGAGAGTGCCCATAGAGCTCTGCAAACTGAGACCAGGAATGTGGGGTGCTGAGTTTTGTGTCTCTGGGCAGAAGCCTTTGTCTGTACCACGCAGGCCTTTGGTCCTTAAGGGCAGGCAGCCTTCTGGATTTCCACGAATATCAAGATGCCGCCCAGAGACAAGCTGCCACCTGTGCCAACTCAGGCTGCTTTGAGAGTGCCCATAGAGCTCTGCAAACTGAGACCAGGAACGTGGGGTGCTGAGTTTTGTGTCTCTGGGCAGAAGCCTTTGTCATTACCAGGTAGGCCCTCGGCCCTTTGTGGCCGGTTGCAGGTTGGATTACCACGAATATGAAGGTGCCGCCCAGGGACAAGTTGCCACCTGTGCCAACTCGGGCTGCTTTGAGAGTGCCCATGGAACTCTGCAAACTGAGACCAAAAACGTGGGCTGGTGGCTTTTGTTTTGCTGGTCAGAAGACTTTCTCTGTACTATGTCGGCCCTCGGCCCTTAGGGGCAGGCTGGCAGCAGGATTTCCACGAATATCAAGATGCCGCCCAGAGACAAGCTGCCACCTGTGGCAACTCGGGCTGCTTTGAGAGTGCCCATGGAGCTCTGCAAACTGAGACCAGGACCGTGGAGTGTTGGGTTTTGTTTCCACGGGCAGAAGTCTTTGTCAGTACCAGGTAGGCCCTCGGCCCTTCGGGGCCGGCTGGCAGAAGGATTTCCACGAATATCAAGATGCTGCCCAGGGACAAGCTGCCACCTGTGCCAACTGGGGCTGCTTTGAGAGTGCCCATAGAGCTCGGAAAACTGAGACCAGGAACGTGGGGTGCTGAGTTTTGTTTTCCCGGGCAGAAGCCTTTGTCAGTACCAGGTAGGCCCTTGTTCCATAGGGGTAGGCTGGCACCAGGATTTCCACGAATATCAAGATGCTGCCCAGGGACAAGCTGCCACCTGTGCAAACTCGGGCTGCTTTGAGAGTGCCCTTGGAGTTCTGCAAACTGAGACCAGGAACGTGGGGTGCTGAGTTTTGTGTCCCTGGGCAGAAGCCTTTGTCAGTACCACGTAGGCCCTTGGTCCTTAAGGGCCAGCTGGCAGAAGGATTTCCACGAATATCAAGATGCCACCCAGGGACAAGCTGCCACCTGTGCCAACTCGGGTTGCTTTGAGAGTGCCCACGGAGTTCTTCAAACTGAGACCAGGACCGTGGGTTGGCGAATTTTGTTTCCATGGGCAGAAGCCATTGTCAGTACCAGGTAGGCCCTCGGCCCTTCGGGGCCGGCTGCTTTCTGTATTTCCATAAATATCAAGATGCCGCCCAGGGACAAGCTGCCACCTGTGCCAACTCGGACTTCTTTGAGAGTGCCCATGGAGCTCTGGAAACTGGCAACAGGAACTTGGGTTTGTGATTTTTGTTTCCCCAGGCAGAAGCATTTGCACTACCAGGTAGGCCCTCGACCCTTCGGGGCCGTCTGGCAGAAGGATTTCCATGAATATCAAGATGCCGCGCAGGGACAAGCTGCCACTTGTGCCAACTCGGGCTGCTTTGAGAGTGCCCATGGAGCTCTGCAAACAGAAACTAGGACTGTGGGGTGCTGAGTTTTGTTTTCCCGGGCAGAGCCCATTGTCAGTACCAGGTAGGCCCTTGTTCCTTAGGGGCAGGCTGGCACCAGGATTTCCACGAATATCAAGATGCCGCCCAGGGACAAGCTGCCACCTGTGCCAACTCGGGCTGCTTTGAGAGTGCCCATGGAGCTCTGCAAACGGAGACCAGGAACGTTGGGTAGTGGGTTTCGTTTTGCTGGGCAGAAGACTTTCTCTGTACTATGTCAGCCCTTGGCCCTTAGGGGCAGGCTGGCAGCAGGATTTCCACGAATATCAAGATGCCGCCCAGAGACAAGCTGCCACCTGTGCCAACTCGGGCTGCTTTGAGAGTGCCCACGGAGTTCTGCAAACTGAGACCAGGAACGTCGGGGGCTGAGTTTTGTTTCCCTGGGCAGAAGCCTTTGTCAGTACCACGTAGGCCCTTGGTCCTTAAGGGCAGGCAGCCTGCTTTATTTCCACGAATATCAAGATGCTGCCCAGGGACAAGCTGCCACCTGTGCCAACTCGGGCTGCTTTGAGAGTGCCCATAGAGCTCTGCAAACTGAGATCAGGAACGTGGGGTGCTGAGTTTTGTTTCCCCAGCAGAAGCCTTTGTCATTACCAGGTAGGCCCTCGGCCCTTTGTGGCCGGTTGCAGGTTGGATTATCACGAATATGAAGGTGCCGCCCAGGGACAAGTTGCCACCTGTGCCAACTCGGGCTGCTTTGTGAGTGCCCATGGAACTCTGCAAACTGAGACCAAAAACGTGGGCTGGTGGCTTTTGTTTTGCTGGTCAGAAGACTTTCTCTGTACTATGTCGGCCCTCGGCCCTTAGGGGCAGGCTGGCAGCAGGATTTCCACGAATATCTAGATGCCGCCCAGAGACAAGTTGCCACCTGTGCCAACTCGGGCTGCTTTGAGAGTGCCCATGGAGCTCTGCAAACTGAGACCAGGACCGTGGAGTGTTGGGTTTTGTTTCCACGGGCAGAAGCCTTTGTCAGTACCAGGTAGGCCCTCGGCACTTAGGGGCCGGCTGGCAGAAGGATTTCCACGAATATCAAGATGCTGCCCAGGGACAAGCTTCCACCTGTGCCAACTCGGGCTGCTTTGAGAGTGCCCATAGAGCTCTGCAAACTGAGACCAGGAATGTGGGGTGCTGAGTTTTGTGTCTCTGGGCAGAAGCCTTTGTCTGTACCACGCAGGCCTTTGGTCCTTAAGGGCAGGCAGCCTTCTGGATTTCCACGAATATCAAGATGCCGCCCAGGGACAAGCTGCCACCTGTGCCAACTCAGGCTGCTTTGAGAGTGCCCATGGAGCTCTGAAAACTGAGAGCAGGAACGTTGGGTAGTGGGTTTTGTTTTGCTGGGCAGAAGACTTTCTCTGTACTATGTCGGCCCTCGGCCCTTAGGGGCAGGCTGGCACCAGGATTTCCACGAATATCAAGATGCCGCCCAGAGACAAGCTGCCACCTGTGGCAACTGGGGCTGCTTTGAGAGTGCCCATGGAGCTCTGCAAACTGAGACCAGGACCGTGGGGTGCTGAGTTTTGTTTTCCCGGGCAGAGCCCATTGTCAGTACCAGGTAGGCCCTCGGTCCTTATGGGCAGGCTGGCAGCAGGATTTCCACGAATATCAAGATGCCGCCCAGGGACAAGCTGCCACCTGTGCCAACTCGGGCTGCTTTGAGAGTGCCCATAGAGCTCTGCAAACTGAGATCAGGAACGTGGGGTGCTGAGTTTTGTTTCCCCAGCAGAAGCCTTTGTCATTACCAGGTAGGCCCTCGGCCCTTTGTGGCCGGTTGCAGGTTGGATTACCACGAATATGAAGGTGCCGCCCAGGGACAAGTTGCCACCTGTGCCAACTCGGGCTGCTTTGTGAGTGCCCATGGAACTCTGCAAACTGAGACCAAAAACGTGGGCTGGTGGCTTTTGTTTTGCTGGTCAGAAGACTTTCTCTGTACTATGTCGGCCCTCGGCCCTTAGGGGCAGGCTGGCAGCAGGATTTCCACGAATATCTAGATGCCGCCCAGAGACAAGCTGCCACCTGTGCCAACTCGGGCTGCTTTGAGAGTGCCCATGGAGCTCTGCAAACTGAGACCAGGACCGTGGAGTGTTGGGTTTTGTTTCCACGGGCAGAAGCCTTTGTCAGTACCAGGTAGGACCTTGTTCCTTAGGGGCCGGCTGGCAGAAGGATTTCCACGAATATCAAGATGCTGCCCAGGGACAAGCTTCCACCTGTGCCAACTCGGGCTGCTTTGAGAGTGCCCATAGAGCTCTGCAAAACTGAGACCAGGAATGTGGGGTGCTGAGTTTTGTGTCTCTGGGCAGAAGCCTTTGTCTGTACCACGCAGGCCTTTGGTCCTTAAGGGCAGGCAGCCTTCTGGATTTCCACGAATATCAAGATGCCGCCCAGAGACAAGCTGCCACCTGTGCCAACTCAGGCTGCTTTGAGAGTGCCCATAGAGCTCTGCAAACTGAGACCAGGAACGTGGGGTGCTGAGTTTTGTGTCTCTGGGCAGAAGCCTTTGTCATTACCAGGTAGGCCCTCGGCCCTTTGTGGCCGGTTGCAGGTTGGATTACCACGAATATGAAGGTGCCGCCCAGGGACAAGTTGCCACCTGTGCCAACTCGGGCTGCTTTGTGAGTGCCCATGGAACTCTGCCAACTGAGACCAAAAACGTGGGCTGGTGGCTTTTGTTTTGCTGGTCAGAAGACTTTCTCTGTACTATGTCGGCCCTCGGCCCTTAGGGGCAGGCTGGCAGCAGGATTTCCACGAATATCAAGATGCCGCCCAGAGACAAGCTGCCACCTGTGCCAACTCGGGCTGCTTTGAGAGTGCCCATGGAGCTCTGCAAACTGAGACCAGGACCGTGGAGTGTTGGGTTTTGTTTCCACGGGCAGAAGTCTTTGTCAGTACCAGGTAGGCCCTCGGCCCTTCGGGGCCGGCTGGCAGAAGGATTTCCACGAATATCAAGATGCTGCCCAGGGACAAGCTGCCACCTGTGCCAACTCGGGCTG
>NW_024037452.1:0-31423 GCF_015832195.1 Motacilla alba alba
GGTGCCGCCCAGGGACAAGCTGCCACCTGGGCCTACTCGGGCTGCTTTGAGAGTGCCCATGGAGCTCTGCAAACTGAGACCAGGAACGTGGGCTGGTGGGTTTTGTCTCCTTGGGCAGAAACCTTTGTCAGTACCAGGTAGGGCCTTGTTCCTCAGAGGCAGGCTGGCAGCTGGATTTCCACGAATCTGAAGATGCCGTCCAGGGACAAGCTGCCACCTGTGCCAACTCGGGCTGCTTTGAGAGTGCCCATGGAGCTCTGCTAACTGAGAGCAGGAACGTGGGCTGGTGGGTTTTTTCTCCTTGGGCAGAAGTATTTGCAGTACAAGCTAGGCCCTCGGCCCTTTCTGGCGGGTGGCCTGCTGGATTTCCACGAATATCAAGGTGCCGCCCAGGGACAAGCTGCCACCTGTGCCAACTCGGGCTGCTATGAGAGTGCCCATGGAGCTCTGTATTTTGAGACCAGGAACGTGGGCTGGTAGGTTTTGTTTCCCAGGGCAGAAGCCTTTGTGAGTACCAGGTAGGCCCTTGTTCCTCATGGGCAGGCTGCCTGCTGAATTTCCACGAATATCAAGATGCCGCCCAGGGACAAGCTGCCACCCGTGCAAACTCGGGCTGCTTTGAGAGTGCCCATGGAGCTCTGCAAAGTGAGACCAGGAACGTGGGACGGTGGGTTTTGTTTCCGTGGGCAGAAGCATTTTTCCGTACTAGGTACGCCCCTGTTCCTTATGGTTAGGCTGCTTGCTGGATTTCCACGAATATCAATGTGCCGCCCAGGGACAAGCTGCCACCTGTGCCAACTCGGGCTGCTTTGAGAGTGCCCGTGGAGCTCTGCTAACTGAGACCAGGAACGTGGGCTGGTGGGTTTTGTCTCCTTGGGCAGAAGCATTTGCAGTACCAGGTAGGCCCTCAGCTCTTCGGGGCCGGCTGCCTGCTGGATTTCCACGTATATCAAGATGCCGACCAGGGACAAGCTGCTACCTGTGTCAACTCGGGCTGCTTTGAGAGTGACCATGGAGCTCTGCAAACTGAGACCAAGAATGTAGCGTGGTGGGTTTTGTTTTCCTGGGCAGAAGCCCTTCTCTGTTCCAGGTAGGCCCTTGTTCCTTAGGGGCAGGCTAGCAGCAGGACTTCCACGAATATCAAGATGCCGCCCAGGGACAAGCTGCCACCTGTGCCAACTCTGGCTGCTTTGAGAGTGCCCATAAAGCTCTGGAAACTAAAACCGGGAACGTGGGCTGGTGGGTTTTGTTTCCCCGAGCAGAAGCCTTTGTCAGTACTAGGTAGGCCACTGTTCCTTAGGGTTCGGCTGCTTGCTGGATTTCCACGAATCTGAAGATGCCGCCCAGGGACAAGCTGCCACCTGTGGCAACACGTGCTGATTTGAGTGTGCCCACGGAGCTCTGCTAACTGAGACCAGGAACGTGCGGTGGTGCGTATTGTCTCCTTGGGCAGAAGCATTTGTAGTACTAGCGAGGCCCTGGGCCCTATGGGGCTGGCTGCCTGATGGATTTCCACGTATATCAAGATGCCGCCCAGGGACAAGCTGCCTCCCACGCCAACTCGGGCTGCTTTGAAAGTGCCCGTGGAGCTCTGCTAACTGAGACCAGGAACGTGGACTGGTGTGTTTTGTCTCCTTGGGCAGAAGCCTTTGCAGTGCCAGGTAGGGCCTTGTTCTTCATGGGCCGTCTGCCTGCTCGATTTCCTCGAATATCAAGGTGCCGCCCAGGGACAAGCTGCCACCTCTGCCATCTCGGGCTGCTTTGAGAGTGCCAAAGAATCTCTGAAAAATGAGACCAGGAACATGGGGTTTGTGGGTTTTGTCTCCTTAGGGAGAAGCATTTGCAGTACCAGGTAGGGTTTTGTTCCTGAGGGGCAGGCTGCCTGCTGGATTTCCACCAATCTGAAGATGCCGCCCAGGGACAAGCTGCCACCCGTGCCAACTCGGGCTGCTTTGAGAGTGCCCATGGAGCTCTGCTAACTGAGAGCAGGAACGTGGGCTGGTGGGTTTCGTCTCCTTGGGCAGAAGCCTTTGTCAGTGCTAGGTAGGCCACTGTTCCTTAGGGTTAGGCTGCTTGCTGGATTTCTACGAATCTGACGATGCCGCCAAAGGACAAGCTGCTACCTGTGCCAACTCAGGCTGCATTGATAGTGCCCATGGAGCTCTGAAAACTGAGAACAGGAACGTGGGCTGCTGGGTTTTGTCTCCTTGGGCAGAAGCATTTGCAATACTATCTAGGCCCTCAGGCCTTTTGCGCCGGCTGCCTGCTGGATTTCCACGAATATCAAGGTGCCGCCCAGGGACAAGCTGCCACCTCTGCCAACGGGGGCTGCTTTGAGAGTGCCCACGGAGCACTGTAATCTGAGACCAGGAACGTGGGCTGGTGGGTTTTGTTTCTGCTGGCAGAAGCATTTTTCCGTTCTAGATAGGGCCCTGTGCCTTAGGGTTAGGCTGCCTGCTGGATTTCCACGAATATCACGATGCCGGCCAGGGAAAGGTGCCACCGTTGCCAACTAGGGCTGCTTTGAGTGTGCCCACGGAGCTCTGCAAACTGAGACCAGGAACATGGGGTTATGGGTTTTGTTTCCCCGGGCAGAAGCCTTTGTCAGTACCAGGTGGGCCCTTGCCCGTAAGGGGCACGCTGGCAGCAGGATTTCCACGAATATCAAGATGCTGCCCAGGGACAAGCTGCCACCTGTGCCAACTAGGGCTGCTTTGAGAGTGCCCACGGAGCTCTGCAAACTGAGACCAGGAACATGGGTTGGTGGGTTTTGTTTTCCTGGGCAGAAGCCCTTGTTAGTACCAGGTAGGCCCTTGTTCCTTAGGGGCCGTCTGCCTGCTGGATTTCCACGAAAATCAAGATGCCGTCCAGGGACAAGCTGCCACCTGTGCCAACTCGGGCTGCTTTGAGAGTGCTCACGGAGCTCTGCAAACTGAGACCAGGAACGTGGGGTGCTGTGTTTTGTTTTCCCGGGCAGAAGCCTTTTTCAGTACCAGGTAGGCCCTCGGCCCTAAGGGGCCGGTTGCAGGCTGGATTTCCACGACTAACAAGATGCTGCCCAGGGACAAGCTGCCTCCTGTGCCAACTCAGGCTGCTTTGAGAGTGCCCACAGAGCTCTGCAAACTGAGACCTGGAACGTCGGGGAGTGGGTTTTGTTTTGCTGAGTAGAAGACTTTCTCTGTACTAGGTGGGCCCTCCACACTTAGCGGCCGGCTGACTGCTGGATTTCCACGAATTTCAAGATGCCGCCCAGGGACAAGCTGGCACCTGTGCCAACTTGGGCTGCTTTGAGAGTGCCCACGGAGCTCTGCAAACTGAGACCAGGAACGTGGGGTGGTGGGTTTTGTTTTCCCGGGCAGAAGCCTTTGTCAGTACCAGGTAGGCCCTTGGCCCTAAGGGGCCAGTTGCAGACTGGATTTCCACGAATAACAAGATGCTGCCCAGGGACAAGCTGCCACCGGTGCCAACTCGGGCTGCTTTGCGAGTGCCCATGGAGCTCCTGAAACTGAGACCAGGACCGTGGGGTGCTGAGTTATGTTTCCCCATGCAGAAGCCTTTGTCAGTACCAGGTATCCCCTCGGCCTTAAGGGACCGGTTGCCTGCTGGATTTCCATGAATAACAAGATGCTGCCCAGGGAAATGCTGCCATCTGTGCCAACTCGGGCTGCTTTGAGAGTGCCCATGGAGCTCTGCAAACTGAGACCTGGAACGTCTGGTACTGGGTTTTGTTTCCCCGGGCAGAAGCCTTTGTCAGTACCAGGTGGGCCCTTGTTCCTAAGGGGCACGCTGGCAGCAGGATTTCCACGAATATCAAGATGCCGCCCAGGGACAAGCTGCCACCTGTGCCAACTTGGGCTGCTTTGAGAGTGCCCATGGAGCTCTGCAAACTGAGACCAGGAACGTGGGGTGGTGGGTTTTGTTTCCCCGGGCAGAAGCCTTTGTCAATACCAGGTAGGCCCTTGTCCCTTAAGGGCCGTCTGCCTGCTGGATTTCCACGAATATCACGATGCCGGCCAGGGAAAGGTGCCACCGTTGTCAACTCGTACTGCTTTGAGAGTGCCCACGGAGCTCTGCAAACTGAGACCAGGAACATGGGGTTATGGGTTTTGTTTCCCCGGGCAGAAGCCTTTGTCAGTACCAGGTGGGCCCTTGCCCCTAAGGGGCACGCTGGCAGCAGGATTTCCACGAATATCAAGATGCTGCCCAGGGACAAGCTGCCACCTGTGCCAACTCACGCTGCTTTGAGAGTGCCCACGGAGCTCTGCAAACTGAGACCAGGAACATGGGTTGGTGGGTTTTGTTTTCCTGGGCAGAAGCCCTTGTTAGTACCAGGTAGGCCCTTGTTCCTTAGGGGCCGTCTGCCTGCTGGATTTCCACGAATTTCAAGATGCCGCCCAGGGACAAGCTGGCACCTGTGCCAACTTGGGCTGCTTTGAGAGTGCCCACGGAGCTCTGCAAACTGAGACCAGGAACGTGGGGTGGTGGGTTTTGTTTTCCCGGGCAGAAGCCTTTGTCAGTACCAGGTAGGCCCTTGGCCCTAAGGGGCCAGTTGCAGACTGGATTTCCACGAATAACAAGATGCTGCCCAGGGACAAGCTGCCACCTGTGCCAACTCGGGCTGCTTTGAGAGTGCCCATGGAGCTCTGCAAACTGAGACCAGGAACGTGGAGTCCTGAGTTTTGTTTCCCAGGGCAGAAGCATTTGCAGTACCAGGTAGACCCTCATCCCTTTGGGGCAGGCAGCCTGCAGGATTTCCATGAATATCAAGATGCTGCCCAGGGACCAGCTGCCACCTGTGCCAACTTGGGCTGCTTTGAGAGTGCCCACGGAACTCTTCAAACTGAAACCAGGAACGTGGGGTGGTGAATTTTGTTTCCCCGGGCAGAAGCCTTTGTCTGTACCAGGTAGGCCCTTGGCCCTAAGGGGCCAGTTGCAGACTGGACTTACACGAATAACAAGATGCTGCCCAGGGACAAGCTGCCACCGGTGCCAACTCGGGCTGCTTTGGGTGTGCCCACGGAGCTCTGCAAACTGAGACCTGGAACGTCTGGTACTGGGTTTTGTTTTGCCTGGCAGAAGACTTTCTCTGTACTAGGTTGGCCCTCCACCCTTAGCGGCCGGCTGACTGCTGGATTTCCACGAATATCAAGATGCCGCCCAGGGACAAGCTGCCACCTGTGCCAACTCGCGCTGCTTTGAGAGTGCCAATGGAGCTCTGCAAACTGAGACCAGGAACGTGGGGTGCTGAGTTTTGTTTCCCCTGGCAGAAGCCTTTGTCAGTACCAGGTAGGCCCTTGGTCCTTAAGGGCCGTCTGCCTGCTGGATTTCCACGAATATCACGATGCCGGCCAGGGAAAGGTGCCACCGTTGCCAACTCGTACTGCTTTGAGGGTGCCCACGGAGCTCTGCAAACTGAGACCAGGAACGTGGGGTGGTGGGTTTTGTTTCCCCGAGCAGAAGCCTTTGTCAGTACCAGGTATCCCCTCGGCCTTAAGGGACCGGTTGCCTGCTGGATTTCCATGAATAACAAGATGCTGCCCAGGGACATGCTGCCACCTGTGCCAACTCACGCTGCTTTGAGAGTGCCCACGGAGCTCTGCAAACTGAGACCAGGAACGTGGGTTGGTGGGTTTTGTTTTCCTGGGCAGAAGCCCTTGTTAGTACCAGGTAGGCCCTTGTTCCTTAGGGGCCGTCTGCCTGCTGGATTTCCACGAAAATCAAGATGCCGCCCAGGGACATGCTGCCACCTGTGCCAACTCGGGCTTCTTTGAGTGTGCCCATGGAGCTCTGCAAACTGAGACCAGGAACGTGGGGTGGTGGGTTTTGTTTTCCCGGACAGAAGCCTTTGTCAGTACGAGGTTGGCCCTTGGCCCTAAGGGGCACGCTGGCAGCAGGATTTCCACGAATATCAAGATGCCGCCCAGGGACAAGCTGCCACCTGTGCCAACTCGTGCTGCTTTGAGAGTGCCCACGGAGCTCTGCAAACTGAGACAAGGAACGTGGGTTGGTGGGTTTTGTTTCCCCAGGCAGAAGCCTTTGTCAGTACCAGGTAGGCCCTTGGCCCTAAGGGGCCAGTTGCAGACTGGATTTCCACGAATATCAAGATGCCGCCCAGGGACAAGCTGCCACCTGTGCCAACTCGGGCTGCTTTGAGAGTGCCCATGGAGCTCTGCAAACTGAAACCAGGAACGTGGGCTGCTGAGTTCTGTTTCCCAGGGCAGAAGCATTTCCAGTACCAGGCAGGCCCTCATCCCTTTGGGGCAGGCAGCCTGCTGGATTTCCATGAATATCAAGATTCTGCCCAGGGACCAGCTGCCACCTGTGCCAACTCGGGCTGCTTTGAGAGTGCCCATGGAGCTCTGCAAACTGAGACCAGGAACGTGGGGTGCTGAGTTATGTTTCCCCATGCAGAAGCCTTTGTTAGTACCAGGTAGGCCCTTGGTCCTTAAGGGCAGGCAGCCTGCTGGATTTCCACGAATATCACGATGCCGGCCAGGGAAAGGTGCCACCGTTGCCAACTCGTACTGCTTTGAGAGTGCCCACGGAGCTCTGCAAACTGAGATCAGGAACGTGGGGTGCTGAGTTTTGTTTCCCCGGGCAGAAGCCTTTGTCAGTACCAGGTGGGCCCTTGCCCCTAAGGGGCACGCTGGCAGCAGGATTTCCACGAATATCAAGATGCCGCCCAGGGACAAGCTGCCACCTGTGCCAACTAGGGCTGCTTTGAGAGTGCCCACAGAGCTCTGCAAACTGAGACCTGGAACGTCGGGGAGTGGGTTTTGTTTTGCTGCGCAGAAGACTTTCTCTGTACTAGGTGGGCCCTCCACACTTAGCGGCCGGCTGACAGCTGGATTTCCACGAAAATCAAGATGCCGCCCAGGGACAAGCTGCCACCTGTGCCAACTCAGGCTGCTTTGAGAGTGCCCACGGAGCTCTGCAAACTGAGACCAGGAACGTGGGGTGGTGAGTTTTGTTTCCCCGGGCAGAAGCCTTTGTCAGTACCAGGTAGGCCCTCATCCTTTAGGGGCCGGCTGGCAGCAGGTTTTCCACGAATTTCAAGATGCCGCCCAGGGACAAGCTGCCACCTGTGCCAACTAGGGCTGCTTTGAGAGTGCCCACGGAGCTCTGCAAACTGAGACCAGGAACGTGGGTTGGTGGGTTTTGTTTTCCTGGGCAGAAGCCCTTGTTAGTACCAGGTAGGCCCTTGTTCCTTAGGGGCTGTCTGCCTGCTGGATTTCCACGAAAATCAAGATGCCGCCCAGGGACAAGCTGCCACCTGTGCCAACTTGGGCTGCTTTGAGAGTGCCCATGGAGCTCTGCAAACTGAGACCAGGAACGTGGGGTGCTGAGTTTTGTTTCCCAGGGCAGAAGCATTTGCAGTACCAGGTAGGCCCTCATCCCTTTAGGGCAGGCAGCCTGCTGGATTTCCATGAATATCAAGATTCTGCCCAGGGACCAGCTGCCACCTGTGCCAACTTGGGCTGCTTTGAGAGTGCCCACGGAACTCTTCAAACTGAAACCAGGAACATGGGGTGGTGAATTTGTTTCCCCGGGCAGAAGCCTTTGTCTGTACCAGGTAGGCCCTTGGCCCTAAGGGGCCACTTGCAGACTGGATTTCCACGAATAACAAGATGCTGCCCAGGGACAAGCTGCCACCGGTGCCAATTCGGGCTGCTTTGGGTGTGCCCATGGAGCTCCTGAAACTGAGACCAGGACCGTGGGGTGCTGAGTTATGTTTCCCCATGCAGAAGCCTTTGTCAGTACCAGGTATCCCCTCGGCCTTAAGGGACCGGTTGCCTGCTGGATTTCCATGAATAACAAGATGCTGCCCAGGGAAATGCTGCCATCTGTGCCAACTCGGGCTGCTTTGAGAGTGCCCACGGAGCTCTGCAAACTGAGACCTGGAACGTCTGGTACTGGGTTTTGTTTCCCCGGACAGAAGCCTTTGTCAGTACCAGGTGGGCCCTTGCCCCTAAGGGGCACGCTGGCAGCAGGATTTCCACGAATATCAAGATGCCGCCCAGGGACAAGCTGCCACCTGTGCCAACTCGGGCTGCTTTGAGAGTGCCCATGGAGCTCTGCAAACTGAGACCAGGAACGTGGGGTGGTGGGTTGTGTTTCCCCGGGCAGAAGCCTTTGTCAATACCAGGTAGGCCCTTGTCCCTTAAGGGCCGTCTGCCTGCTGGATTTCCACGAATATCACGATGCCGGCCAGGGAAAGGTGCCACCTGTGCCAACTAGGGCTGCTTTGAGTGTGCCCACGGAGCTCTGCAAACTGAGACCAGGAACATGGGGTTATGGGTGTTGTTTCCCCGGGCAGAAGCCTTTGTCAGTACCAGGTGGGCCCTTGCCCGTAAGGGGCACGCTGGCAGCAGGATTTCCACGAA
Organism: Motacilla alba alba; assembly: GCF_015832195.1. Taxonomy (NCBI): domain Eukaryota; kingdom Metazoa; phylum Chordata; class Aves; order Passeriformes; family Motacillidae; genus Motacilla; species Motacilla alba. The sequence continues at coordinate 8,385 of NW_024037452.1, forward strand.
TATCAAGATGCTGCCCAGGGACAAGCTGCCACCTGTGCCAACTAGGGCTGCTTTGAGAGTGCCCACGGAGCTCTGCAAACTGAGACCAGGAACATGGGTTGGTGGGTTTTGTTTTCCTGGGCAGAAGCCCTTGTAAGTACCAGGTAGGCCCTTGTTCCTTAGGGGCCGTCTGCCTGCTGGATTTCCATGAAAATCAAGATGCCGTCCAGGGACAAGCTGCCACCTGTGCCAACTCGGGCTGCTTTGAGAGTGCTCACGGAGCTCTGCAAACTGAGACCAGGAACGTGGGGTGCTGTGTTTTGTTTTCCCGGGCAGAAGCCTTTTTCAGTACCAGGTAGGCCCTCGGCCCTAAGGGGCCGGTTGCAGGCTGGATTTCCACGACTAACAAGATGCTGCCCAGGGACAAGCTGCCTCCTGTGCCAACTCAGGCTGCTTTGAGAGTGCCCACAGAGCTCTGCAAACTGAGACCTGGAACGTCGGGGAGTGGGTTTTGTTTTGCTGAGTAGAAGACTTTCTCTGTACTAGGTGGGCCCTCCACACTTAGCGGCCGGCTGACTGCTGGATTTCCACGAATTTCAAGATGCCGCCCAGGGACAAGCTGCCACCTGTGCCAACTTGGGCTGCTTTGAGAGTGCCCACGGAGCTCTGCAAACTGAGACCAGAAACGTGGGGTGGTGGGTTTTGTTTTCCCGGGCAGAAGCCTTTGTCAGTACCAGGTAGGCCCTTGGCCCTAAGGGGCCAGTTGCAGACTGGATTTCCACGAATAACAAGATGCTGCCCAGGGACAAGCTGCCACCTGTGCCAACTCGGGCTGCTTTGAGAGTGCCCATGGAGCTCTGCAAACTGAGACCAGGACCGTGGGGTCCTGAGTTTTGTTTCCCAGGGCAGAAGCATTTGCAGTACCAGGTAGGCCCTCATCCCTTTGGGGCAGGCAGCCTGCTGGATTTCCATGAATATCAAGATGCTGCCCAGGGACCAGCTGCCACCTGTGCCAACTTCGGCTGCTTTGAGAGTGCCCACGGAACTCTTCAAACTGAAACCAGGAACGTGGGGTGGTGAATTTTGTTTCCCCGGGCAGAAGCCTTTGTCTGTACCAGGTAGGCCCTTGGCCCTAAGGGGCCAGTTGCAGACTGGATTTACACGAATAACAAGATGCTGCCCAGGGACAAGCTGCCACCGGTGCCAACTCGGGCTGCTTTGGGTGTGCCCACGGAGCTCTGCAAACTGAGACCTGGAACGTCTGGTACTGGGTTTTGTTTTGCCTGGCAGAAGACTTTCTCTGTACTAGGTTGGCCCTCCACCCTTAGCGGCCGGCTGACTGCTGGATTTCCACGAATATCAAGATGCCGCCCAGGGACAAGCTGCCACCTGTGCCAACTCGCGCTGATTTTAGAGTGCCCATGGAGCTCTGCAAACTGAGACCAGGAACGTGGGGTGCTGAGTTTTGTTTCCCCGGGCAGAAGCCTTTGTCAGTACCAGGTAGGCCCTTGGTCCTTAAGTGCCGTCTGCCTGCTGGATTTCCACGAATATCACGATGCCGGCCAGGGAAAGGTGCCACCTGTGCCAACTCGTACTGCTTTGAGGGTGCCCACGGAGCTCTGCAAACTGAGACCAGGAACGTGGGGTGGTGGGTTTTGTTTCCCCGAGCAGAAGCCTTTGACAGTACCAGGTATCCCCTCGGCCTTAAGGGACCGGTTGCCTGCTGGATTTCCATGAATAACAAGATGCTGCCCAGGGACATGCTGCCACCTGTGCCAACTAGGGCTGCTTTGAGAGTGCCCACGGAGCTCTGCAAACTGAGACCAGGAACGTGGGTTGGTGGGTTTTGTTTTCCTGGGCAGAAGCCCTTGTTAGTACCAGGTAGGCCCTTGTTCCTTAGGGGCCGTCTGCCTGCTGGATTTCCACGAAAATCAAGATGCCGCCCAGGGACAAGCTGCCACCTGTGCCAACTCGGGCTTCTTTGAGTGTGCCCATGGAGCTCTGCAAACTGAGACCAGGAACGTGGGGTGCTGTGTTTTGTTTTCCCGGGCAGAAGCCTTTTTCAGTACCAGGTAGGCCCTCGGCCCTAAGGGGCCGGTTGCAGGCTGGATTTCCACTAATAACAAGATGCTGCCCAGGGACAAGCTGCCTCCTGTGCCAACTCGCGCTGCTTTGAGAGTGCCCACAGAGCTCTGCAAACTGAGACCTGGAACGTCCGGGAGTGGGTTTTGTTTTGCTGCGCAGAAGACTTTCTCTGTACTAGGTGGGCCCTCCACACTTAGCGGCCGGCTGACAGCTGGATTTCCACGAATATCAAGATGCCGCCCAGGGACAAGCTGCCACCTGTGGCAACTCAGGCTGCTTTGAGAGTGCCCACGGAGCTCTGCAAACTGAGACCAGGAACGTGGGGTGGTGGGTTTTGTTTTCCCGGGCAGAAGCCTTTGTCAGTACCAGGTAGGCCCTCATCCTTTAGGGGCCGGCTGGCAGCAGGTTTTCCACGAATTTCAAGATGCCGCCCAGGGACAAGCTGCCACCTGTGCCAACTAGGGCTGCTTTGAGAGTGCCCACGGAGCTCTGCAAACTGAGACCAGGAACGTGGGTTGGTGGGTTTTGTTTTCCTGGGCAGAAGCCCTTGTTAGTACCAGGTAGGCCCTTGTTCCTTAGGGGCTGTCTGCCTGCTGGATTTCCACGAAAATCAAGATGCCGCCCAGGGACAAGCTGCCACCTGTGCCAACTTGGGCTGCTTTGAGAGTGCCCATGGAGCTCTGCAAACTGAGACCAGGAACGTGGGGTGCTGAGTTTTTTTTCCCAGGGCAGAAGCATTTGCAGTACCAGGTAGGCCCTCATCCCTTTGGGGCAGGCAGCCTGCTGGATTTCCATGAATATCAAGATTCTGCCCAGGGACCAGCTGCCACCTGTGCCAACTTGGGCTGCTTTGAGAGTGCCCACGGAACTCTTCAAACTGAAACCAGGAACATGGGGTGGTGAATTTGTTTCCCCGGGCAGAAGCCTTTGTCTGTACCAGGTAGGCCCTTGGCCCTAAGGGGCCAGTTGCAGACTGGATTTCCACGAATAACAAGATGCTGCCCAGGGACAAGCTGCCACCGGTGCCAACTCGGGCTGCTTTGGGTGTGCCCATGGAGCTCCTGAAACTGAGACCAGGACCGTGGGGTGCTGAGTTATGTTTCCCCATGCAGAAGCCTTTGTCAGTACCAGGTATCCCCTCGGCCTTAAGGGACCGGTCGCCTGCTGGATTTCCATGAATAACAAGATGCTGCCCAGGGACATGCTGCCATCTGTGCCAACTTGGGCTGCTTTGAGAGTGCCCACGGAGCTCTGCAAACTGAGACCAGGAACGTGGGGTGGTGGGTTTTGTTTTCCTGGGCAGAAGCCCTTGTTAGTACCAGGTAGGCCCTTGTTCCTTAGGGGCCGTCTGCCTGCTGGATTTCCACGAAAATCAAGATGCCGCCCAGGGACAAGCTGCCACCTGTGCCAACTCGGGCTTCTTTGAGAGTGCCCATGGAGCTCTGCAAACTGAGACCAGGAACGTGGGGTGCTGTGTTTTGTTTTCCCGGGCAGAAGCCTTTGTCAGTACCAGGTAGGCCCTCATCCTTTAGGGGCCGGCTGGCAGCAGGATTTCCACGAATATCAAGATGCCGCCCAGGGACAAGCTGCCACCTGTGCCAACTCGGGCTGCTTTGAGAGTGCCCATGGAGCTCTGCAAACTGAAACCAGGAACGTGGGCTGCTGAGTTTTGTTTCCCCATGCAGAAGCATTTGCAGTACCAGGTAGGCCCTCATCCCTTTGGGGCAGGCAGCCTGCTGGATTTCCATGAATATCAAGATTCTGCCCAGGGACAAGCTGCCACCTCTGCCAACTCGGGCTGCTTTGAGAGTGCCCATGGAGCTCTGCAAACTGAGACCAGGAACGTGGGGTGCTGAGTTATGTTTCCCCATGCAGAAGCCTTTGTCAGTACCAGGTAGGCCCTGGGTCTTTAAGGGCAGGCAGCCTGCTGGATTTCCACGAATATCACGATGCCGGCCAGGGAAAGGTGCCACCGTTGCCAACTCATACTGCTTTGAGAGTGCCCACGGAGCTCTGCAAACTGAGACCAGGAACGTGGGGTGCTGAGTTTTGTTTCCCCGGGCAGAAGCCTTTGTCAGTACCAGGTGGGCCCTTGCCCCTAAGGGGCACGCTGGCAGCAGGATTTCCACGAATAACAAGATGCCGCCCAGGGACAAGCTGCCACCTGTGCCAACTAGGGCTGCTTTGAGAGTGCCCACAGAGCTCTGCAAACTGAGACCTGGAACGTCGGGGAGTGGGTTTTGTTTTGCAGCGCAGAAGACTTTCTCTGTACTAGGTGGGCCCTCCACACTTAGCGGCCGGCTGACAGCTGGATTTCCACGAAAATCAAGATGCCGCCCAGGGACAAGCTGCCACCTGTGCCAACTCAGGCTGCTTTGAGAGTGCCCACGGAGCTCTGCAAACTGAGACCAGGAACGTGGGGTGCTGAGTTTTGTTTCCCCGGGCAGAAGCCTTTGTCAGTACCAGGTAGGCCCTCATCCTTTAGGGGCCGGCTGGCAGCAGGATTTCCACGAATTTCAAGATGCCGCCCAGGGACAAGCTGCCACCTGTGCCAACTCGGGCTGCTTTGAGAGTGCCCACGGAGCTCTGCAAACTGAGACCAGGAACGTGGGTTGGTGGGTTTTGTTTTCCTGGGCAGAAGCCCTTGTTAGTACCAGGTAGGCCCTTGTTCCTTAGGGGCTGTCTGCCTGCTGGATTTCCACGAAAATCAAGATGCCGCCAAGGGACAAGCTGCCACCTGTGCCATCTTGGGCTGGTTTGAGAGTGCCCATGGAGCTCTGCAAACTGAGACCAGGAACGTGGGGTGCTGAGTTTTTTTTCCCAGGGCAGAAGCATTTGCAGTACCAGGTAGGCCCTCATCCCTTTGGGGCAGGCAGCCTGCTGGATTTCCATGAATATCAAGATTCTGCCCAGGGACCAGCTGCCACCTGTGCCAACTTGGGCTGCTTTGAGAGTGCCCACGGAACTCTTCAAACTGAAACCAGGAACGTGGGGTGGTGAATTTGTTTCCCCGGGCAGAAGCCTTTGTCTGTACCAGGTAGGCCCTTGGCCCTAAGGGGCCAGTTGCAGACTGGATTTCCACGAATAACAAGATGCTGCCCAGGGACAAGCTGCCACCGGTGCCAACTCGGGCTGCTTTGGGTGGGCCCATGGAGCTCCTGAAACTGAGACCAGGACCGTGGGGTGCTGAGTTATGTTTCCCCATGCAGAAGCCTTTGTCAGTACCAGGTATCCCCTCGGCCTTAAGGGACCGGTTGCCTGCTGGATTTCCATGAATAACAAGATGCTGCCCAGGGACATGCTGCCATCTGTGCCAACTCGGGCTGCTTTGAGAGTGCCCACGGAGCTCTGCAAACTGAGACCTGGAACCTCTGGTACTGGGTTTTGTTTCCCCGGGCAGAAGCCTTTGTCAGTACCAGGTGGGCCCTTGCCCCTAAGGGGCACGCTGGCAGCAGGATTTCCACGAATATCAAGATGCCGCCCAGGGACAAGCTGCCACCTGTGCCAACTTGGGCTGCTTTGAGAGTGCCCATGGAGCTCTGCAAACTGAGACCAGGAACGTGGGGTGGTGGGTTTTGTTTCCCCGGGCAGAAGCCTTTGTCAATACCAGGTAGGCCCTTGTCCCTTAAGGGCCGTCTGCCTGCTGGATTTCCACGAATATCATGATGCCGGCCAGGGAAAGGTGCCACCGTTGCCAACTCGTACTGCTTTGAGGGTGCCCACGGACCTCTGCCAACTGAGACCAGGAACATGGGGTTATGGGTTTTGTTTCCCCAGGCAGAAGCCTTTGTCAGTACCAGGTGGGCCCTTGCCCGTAAGGGGCACGCTGGCAGCAGGATTTCCACGAATATCAAGATGCCGCCCAGGGACAAGCGGCCACCTGTGCCAACTAGGGCTGCTTTGAGAGTGCCCACGGAGCTCTGCAAACTGAGACCAGGAACGTGGGTTGGTGGGTTTTCTTTTCCTGGGCAGAAGCCCTTGTTAGTACAAGGTAGGCCCTTGTTCCTTAGGGGCTGTCTGCCTGCTGGATTTCCACGAAAATCAAGATGCCGCCCAGGGACAATCTGCCACCTGTGCCAACTGGGGCTCCTTTGAGAGTGCCCATGGAGCTCTGCAAACTGAGACCAGGAACGTGGGATGGTGGGTTTTGTTTCCCAGGGCAGGAGCCTTTTTCAGTACCAGGTAGGCCCTCGGCCCTAAGGGGCCGGTCGCAGGCTGGATTTCCACGAATAACAAGATGCTGCCCAGGGACAAGCTGCCTCCTGTGCCAACTCAGGCTGCTTTGAGAGTTCCCACGGAGCTCTGCAAACTGAGTTCAGGTACGTGGGGTGCTGTGTTTTGTTTTCCCGGGCAGAAGCCTTTTTCAGTACCAGGTAGGCCCTCGGCCCTAAGGGGCTGTTTGCAGGCTGGATTTCCACGAATAACAAGATGCTGCAAAGGGACAAGCTGCCTCCTGTGCCAACTCAGGCTGCTTTGAGAGTGCCCACGGAGCTCTGCAAACTGAGACCTGGAACGTCGGGGAGTGGGTTTTGTTTTGCTGGGCAGAAGACTTTCTCTGTACTAGGTGGGCCCTCCACACTTAGCGGCCGGCTGACAGCTGGATTTCCACGAATATCAAGATGCCGCCCAGGGACAAGCTGGCACCTGTGCCAACTTGGGCTGCTTTGAGAGTGCCCATGGAGCTCTGCAAACTGAGACCAGGAACGTGGGGTGCTGAGTTTTGTTTCCCCGGGCAGAAGCCTTTGTCAGTACCAGGTAGGCCCTCATCCTTTAGGGGCCGGCTGGCAGCAGGATTTCCACGAATATCAAGATGCCGCCCAGGGACAAGCTGCCACCTGTGCCAACTCGGGCTGCTTTGAGAGTGCCCATGGAGCTCTGCAAACTGAAACCAGGAACGTGGGCTGCTGAGTTTTGTTTCCCCATGCAGAAGCATTTGCAGTACCAGGTAGGCCCTCATCCCTTTGGGGCAGGCAGCCTGCTGGATTTCCATGAATATCAAGATTCTGCCCAGGGACAAGCTGCCACCTCTGCCAACTCGGGCTGCTTTGAGAGTGCCCATGGAGCTCTGCAAACTGAGACCAGGAACGTGGGGTGCTGAGTTATGTTTCCCCATGCAGAAGCCTTTGTCAGTACCAGGTAGGCCCTGGGTCTTTAAGGGCAGGCAGCCTGCTGGATTTCCACGAATATCACGATGCCGGCCAGGGAAAGGTGCCACCGTTGCCAACTCATACTGCTTTGAGAGTGCCCACGGAGCTCTGCAAACTGAGACCAGGAACGTGGGGTGCTGAGTTTTGTTTCCCCGGGCAGAAGCCTTTGTCAGTACCAGGTGGGCCCTTGCCCCTAAGGGGCACGCTGGCAGCAGGATTTCCACGAATAACAAGATGCCGCCCAGGGACAAGCTGCCACCTGTGCCAACTAGGGCTGCTTTGAGAGTGCCCACAGAGCTCTGCAAACTGAGACCTGGAACGTCGGGGAGTGGGTTTTGTTTTGCAGCGCAGAAGACTTTCTCTGTACTAGGTGGGCCCTCCACACTTAGCGGCCGGCTGACAGCTGGATTTCCACGAAAATCAAGATGCCGCCCAGGGACAAGCTGCCACCTGTGCCAACTCAGGCTGCTTTGAGAGTGCCCACGGAGCTCTGCAAACTGAGACCAGGAACGTGGGGTGCTGAGTTTTGTTTCCCCGGGCAGAAGCCTTTGTCAGTACCAGGTAGGCCCTCATCCTTTAGGGGCCGGCTGGCAGCAGGATTTCCACGAATTTCAAGATGCCGCCCAGGGACAAGCTGCCACCTGTGCCAACTCGGGCTGCTTTGAGAGTGCCCACGGAGCTCTGCAAACTGAGACCAGGAACGTGGGTTGGTGGGTTTTGTTTTCCTGGGCAGAAGCCCTTGTTAGTACCAGGTAGGCCCTTGTTCCTTAGGGGCTGTCTGCCTGCTGGATTTCCACGAAAATCAAGATGCCGCCAAGGGACAAGCTGCCACCTGTGCCATCTTGGGCTGGTTTGAGAGTGCCCATGGAGCTCTGCAAACTGAGACCAGGAACGTGGGGTGCTGAGTTTTTTTTCCCAGGGCAGAAGCATTTGCAGTACCAGGTAGGCCCTCATCCCTTTGGGGCAGGCAGCCTGCTGGATTTCCATGAATATCAAGATTCTGCCCAGGGACCAGCTGCCACCTGTGCCAACTTGGGCTGCTTTGAGAGTGCCCACGGAACTCTTCAAACTGAAACCAGGAACGTGGGGTGGTGAATTTGTTTCCCCGGGCAGAAGCCTTTGTCTGTACCAGGTATCCCCTCGGCCTTAAGGGACCGGTTGCCTGCTGGATTTCCATGAATAACAAGATGCTGCCCAGGGACATGCTGCCGCCTGTGCCAACTTGGGCTGCTTTGGGTGGGCCCATGGAGCTCCTGAAACTGAGACCAGGACCGTGGGGTGCTGAGTTTTGTTTTCCCGGGCAGAAGCCTTTGTCAGTACCAGGTATCCCCTCGGCCTTAAGGGACCGGTTGCCTGCTGGATTTCCATCAATAACAAGATGCTGCCCAGGGACATGCTGCCGCCTGTGCCAACTTGGGCTGCTTTGAGAGTGCCCACGGAGCTCTGCAAACTGAGACCTGGAACGTCTGGTACTGGGTTTTGTTTTGCCTGGCAGAAGACTTTCTCTGTACTAGGTTGGCCCTCCACCCTTAGCGGCCGGCTGACTGCTGGATTTCCACGAATATCAAGATGCCGCCCAGGGACAAGCTGCCACCTGTGCCAACTCGCGCTGCTTTGAGAGTGCCCATGGAGCTCTGCAAACTGAGACCAGGAAGGTAGGGTTATGGGTTTTGTTTCCCCTGGCAGAAGCCTTTGTCAATACCAGGTAGGCCCTTGTCCCTTAAGGGCCGTCTGCCTGCGGGATTCCCACGAATATCACGATGCCGGCCAGGGAAAGGTGCCACCGTTGCCAACTCGTACTGCTTTGAGGGTGCCCACGGAGCTCTGCCAACTGAGACCAGGAACATGGGGTTATGGGTTTTGTTTCCCCGGGCAGAAGCCTTTGTCAGTACCAGGTGGGCCCTTGCCCGTAAGGGGCACGCTGGCAGCAGGATTTCCACGAATATCAAGATGCCGCCCAGGGACAAGCTGCCTCCTGTGCCAACTCAGGCTGCTTTGAGAGTGCCCGCGGAGCTCTGCAAACTGAAACCAGGAACGTCGGGGAGTGGGTTTTGTTTTGCTGGGCAGAAGACTTTCTCTGTACTAGGTGGGCCCTACACACTTTGCGGCCGGCTGACAGCTGGATTTCCACGAATATCAAGATGCCGCCCAGGGACAAGCTGCCACCTGTGCCAACTCGGGCTGCTTTGAGAGTGCCCATGGAGCTCTGCAAACTGAAACCAGGAACGTGGGCTGCTGAATTTTGTTTCCCTGGGCAGAAGCATTTGCAGTACCAGGTAGGCCCTCATCCCTTTGGGGCAGGCAGCCTGCTGGATTTCCATGAATATCAAGATTCTGCCCAGGGACCAGCTGCCACCTGTGCCAACTCGGGCTGCTTTCAGAGTGCCCACGGAACTCTTCAAACTGAAACCAGGAACATGGGGTGGTGGGTTTTGTTTCCCCGGGCAGAAGCCTTTTTCTGTACCAGGTAGGCCCTTGGCCCTAAGGGGCCAGTTGCAGACTGGATTTCCACGAATAACAAGATGCTGCCCAGGGACAAGCTGCCACCGGTGCCAACTCGTACTGCTTTGGGTGTGCCCATGGAGCTCCTGAAAGTGAGACCAGGACCGTGGGGTGCTGAGTTTTGTTTCCCCTGGCAGAAGCCTTTGTCAGTACCAGGTATCCCCTCGGACTTAAGGGACCGGTTGCCTGCTGGATTTCCATGAATAACAAGATGCTGCCCAGGGACGAGCTGCCACCTGTGCTTGCTCGGGCTGCTTTGAGAGTGCCCACGGAGCTCTGCAAACTGAGACCTGGAACGTCGGGGAGTGGGTTTTGTTTTGCTGGGCAGAAGACTTTCTCTGTACTAGGTGGGCCCTACACACTTTGCGGCTGGCTGACAGCTGGATTTCCACGAATATCAAGATGCCGCCCAGGGACAAGCTGCCACCTGTGCCAACTCGGGCTGCTTTGAGAGTGCCCATGGAGCTCTGCAAACTGAAACCAGGAACGTGGGCTGCTGAATTTTGTTTCCCTGGGCAGAAGCATTTGCAGTACCAGGTAGGCCCTCATCCCTTTGGTGCAGGCAGCCTGCTGGATTTCCATGAATATCAAGATTCTGCCCAGGGACCAGCTGCCACCTGTGCCAACTCGGGCTGCTTTCAGAGTGCCCACGGAACTCTTCAAACTGAAACCAGGAACGTGGGGTGGTGGGTTTTGTTTCCCCGGGCAGAAGCCTTTTTCTGTACCAGGTAGGCCCTTGGCCCTAAGGGGCCAGTTGCAGACTGGATTTCCACGAATAACAAGATGCTGCCCAGGGACAAGCTGCCACCGGTGCCAACTCGGGCTGCTTTGGGTGTGCCCATGGAGCTCCTGAAAGTGAGACCAGGACCGTGGGGTGCTGCGTTTTGTTTCCCCTGGCAGAAGCCTTTGTCAGTACCAGGTATCCCCTCGGCCTTAAGGGACCGGTTGCCTGCTGGATTTCCATGAATAACAAGATGCTGCCCAGGGAAATGCTGCCACCTGTGCCAACTCACGCTGCTTTGAGAGTGCCCACGGAGCTCTGCAAACTGAGACCAGGAACGTGGGTTGGTGGGTTTTGTTTTCCTGGGCAGAAGCCCTTGTTAGTACCAGGTAGGCCCTTGTTCCTTAGGGGCCGTCTGCCTGCTGGATTTCCACGAAAATCAAGATGCCGCCCAGGGACAAGCTGCCACCTGTGCCAACTCGGGCTTCTTTGAGTGTGCCCATGGAGCTCTGCAAACTGAGACTAGGAACGTGGGGAGGTGGGTTTTGTTTTCCCGGACAGAAGCCTTTGTCAGTACGAGGTTGGCCCTTGGCCCTAAGGGGCACGCTGGCAGCAGGATTTCCACGAATATCAAGATGCCGCCCAGGGACAAGCTGCCACCTGTGCCAACTCAGGCTGCTTTGAGAGTGCCCACGGAGCTCTGCAAACTGAGACCAGGAACGTGGGGTGCTGAGTTTTGTTTCCCCGGGCAGAAGCCTTTGTCAGTACCAGGTAGGCCCTCATCCTTTAGGGGCCGGCTGGCAGCAGGATTTCCACGAATTTCAAGATGCCGCCCAGGGACAAGCTGCCACCTGTGCCAACTCGGGCTGCTTTGAGAGTGCCCACGGAGCTCTGCAAACTGAGACCAGGAACGTGGGTTGGTGGGTTTTGTTTTCCTGGGCAGAAGCCCTTGTTAGTACCAGGTAGGCCCTTGTTCCTTAGGGGCTGTCTGCCTGCGGGATTTCCACGAAAATCAAGATGCCGCCAAGGGACAAGCTGCCACCTGTGCCATCTTGGGCTGGTTTGAGAGTGCCCATGGAGCTCTGCAAACTGAGACCAGGAACGTGGGGTGCTGAGTTTTTTTTCCCAGGGCAGAAGCATTTGCAGTACCAGGTAGGCCCTCATCCCTTTGGGGCAGGCAGCCTGCTGGATTTCCATGAATATCAAGATTCTGCCCAGGGACCAGCTGCCACCTGTGCCAACTTGGGCTGCTTTGAGAGTGCCCACGGAACTCTGCAAACTGAAACCAGGAACGTGGGGTGGTGAATTTGTTTCCCCGGGCAGAAGCCTTTTTCTGTACCAGGTATCCCCTCGGCCTTAAGGGACCGGTTGCCTGCTGGATTTCCATGAATAACAAGATGCTGCCCAGGGACATGCTGCCGCCTGTGCCAACTTGGGCTGCTTTGGGTGTGCCCATGGAGCTCCTGAAACTGAGACCAGGACCGTGGGGTGCTGAGTTTTGTTTTCCCGGGCAGAAGCCTTTGTCAGTACCAGGTATCCCCTCGGCCTTAAGGGACCGGTTGCCTGCTGGATTTCCATCAATAACAAGATGCTGCCCAGGGACATGCTGCCGCCTGTGCCAACTTGGGCTGCTTTGAGAGTGCCCACGGAGCTCTGCAAACTGAGACCTGGAACGTCTGGTACTGGGTTTTGTTTTGCCTGGCAGAAGACTTTCTCTGAACTAGGTTGGCCCTCCACCCTTAGCGGCCGGCTGACTGCTGGATTTCCACGAATATCAAGATGCCGCCCAGGGACAAGCTGCCACCTGTGCCAACTCGCGCTGCTTTGAGAGTGCCCATGGAGCTCTGCAAACTGAGACCAGGAACGTGGGGTTATGGGTTTTGTTTCCCCTGGCAGAAGCCTTTGTCAATACCAGGTAGGCCCTTGTCCCTTAAGGGCCGTCTGCCTGCTGGATTCCCACGAATATCACGATGCCGGCCAGGGAAAGGTGCCACCGTTGCCAACTCGTACTGCTTTGAGGGTGCCCACGGAGCTCTGCCAACTGAGACCAGGAACATGGGGTGGGGCAGAAGCCTTTGTCAATACCAGGTAGGCCCTTGTCCCTTAAGGGCCGTCTGCCTGCTGGATTTCCACGAATATCATGATGCCGGCCAGGGAAAGGTGCCACCGTTGCCAACTCGTACTGCTTTGAGGGTGCCCACGGACCTCTGCCAACTGAGACCAGGAACATGGGGTTATGGGTTTTGTTTCCCCAGGCAGAAGCCTTTGTCAGTACCAGGTGGGCCCTTGCCCGTAAGGGGCACGCTGGCAGCAGGATTTCCACGAATATCAAGATGCCGCCCAGGGACAAGCGGCCACCTGTGCCAACTAGGGCTGCTTTGAGAGTGCCCACGGAGCTCTGCAAACTGAGACCAGGAACGTGGGTTGGTGGGTTTTCTTTTCCTGGGCAGAAGCCCTTGTTAGTACAAGGTAGGCCCTTGTTCCTTAGGGGCTGTCTGCCTGCTGGATTTCCACGAAAATCAAGATGCCGCCCAGGGACAATCTGCCACCTGTGCCAACTGGGGCTCCTTTGAGAGTGCCCATGGAGCTCTGCAAACTGAGACCAGGAACGTGGGATGGTGGGTTTTGTTTCCCAGGGCAGGAGCCTTTTTCAGTACCAGGTAGGCCCTCGGCCCTAAGGGGCCGGTCGCAGGCTGGATTTCCACGAATAACAAGATGCTGCCCAGGGACAAGCTGCCTCCTGTGCCAACTCAGGCTGCTTTGAGAGTGCCCACGGAGCTCTGCAAACTGAGACCTGGAACGTCGGGGAGTGGGTTTTGTTTTGCTGGGCAGAAGACTTTCTCTGTACTAGGTGGGCCCTCCACACTTAGCGGCCGGCTGACAGCTGGATTTCCACGAATATCAAGATGCCGCCCAGGGACAAGCTGGCACCTGTGCCAACTAGGGCTGCTTTGAGAGTGCCCATGGAGCTCTGCAAACTGAGACCAGGAACGTGGGGTGCTGAGTTTTGTTTCCCCGGGCAGAAGCCTTTGTCAGTACCAGGTAGGCCCTCATCCTTTAGGGGCCGGCTGGCAGCAGGATTTCCACGAATTTCAAGATGCCGCCCAGGGACAAGCTGCCACCTGTGCCAACTCGGGCTGCTTTGAGAGTGCCCATGGAGCTCTGCAAACTGAGACCAGGAACGTGGGTTGGTGGGTTTTGTTTTCCTGGGCAGAAGCCCTTGTTAGTACCAGGTAGGCCCTTGTTCCTTAGGGGCTGTCTGCCTGCTGGATTTCCACGAAAATCAAGATGCCGCCAAGGGACAAGCTGCCACCTGTGCCATCTTGGGCTGGTTTGAGAGTGCCCATGGAGCTCTGCAAACTGAAACCAGGAACGTGGGGTGGTGAATTTGTTTCCCCGGGCAGAAGCCTTTGTCTGTACCAGGTATCCCCTCGGCCTTAAGGGACCGGTTGCCTGCTGGATTTCCATGAATAACAAGATGCTGCCCAGGGACATGCTGCCGCCTGTGCCAACTTGGGCTGCTTCGGGTGTGGCCATGGAGCTCCTGAAACTGAGACCAGGACCGTGGGGTGCTGAGTTTTGTTTTCCCGGGCAGAAGCCTTTGTCAGTACCAGGTATCCCCTCGGCCTTAAGGGACCGGTTGCCTGCTGGATTTCCATCAATAACAAGATGCTGCCCAGGGACATGCTGCCGCCTGTGCCAACTTGGGCTGCTTTGAGAGTGCCCACGGAGCTCTGCAAACTGAGACCTGGAACGTCTGGTACTGGGTTTTGTTTTGCCTGGCAGAAGACTTTCTCTGTACTAGGTTGGCCCTCCACCCTTAGCGGCCGGCTGACTGCTGGATTTCCACGAATATCAAGATGCCGCCCAGGGACAAGCTGCCACCTGTGCCAACTCGCGCTGCTTTGAGAGTGCCCATGGAGCTCTGCAAACTGAGACCAGGAACGTGGGGTTATGGGTTTTGTTTCCCCTGGCAGAAGCCTTTGTCAATACCAGGTAGGCCCTTGTCCCTTAAGGGCCGTCTGCCTGCTGGATTCCCACGAATATCACGATGCCGGCCAGGGAAAGGTGCCACCGTTGCCAACTCGTACTGCTTTGAGGGTGCCCACGGAGCTCTGCCAACTGAGACCAGGAACATGGGGTTATGGGTTTTGTTTCCCCGGGCAGAAGCCTTTGTCAGTACCAGGTGGGCCCTTGCCCGTAAGGGGCACGCTGGCAGCAGGATTTCCACGAATATCAAGATGCCGCCCAGGGACAAGCTGCCTCCTGTGCCAACTCAGGCTGCTTTGAGAGTGCCCGCGGAGCTCTGCAAACTGAGACCTGGAACGTCGGGGAGTGGGTTTTGTTTTGCTGGGCAGAAGACTTTCTCTGTACTAGGTGGGCCCTACACACTTTGCGGCCGGCTGACAGCTGGATTTCCACGAATATCAAGATGCCGCCCAGGGACAAGCTGCCACCTGTGCCAACTCGGGCTGCTTTGAGAGTGCCCATGGAGCTCTGCAAACTGAAACCAGGAACGTGGGCTGCTGAATTTTGTTTCCCTGGGCAGAAGCATTTGCAGTACCAGGTAGGCCCTCATCCCTTTGGGGCAGGCAGCCTGCTGGATTTCCATGAATATCAAGATTCTGCCCAGGGACCAGCTGCCACCTGTGCCAACTCGGGCTGCTTTCAGAGTGCCCACGGAACTCTTCAAACTGAAACCAGGAACGTGGGGTGGTGGGTTTTGTTTCCCCGGGCAGAAGCCTTTTTCTGTACCAGGTAGGCCCTTGGCCCTAAGGGGCCAGTTGCAGACTGGATTTCCACGAATAACAAGATGCTGCCCAGGGACAAGCTGCCACCGGTGCCAACTCGTACTGCTTTGGGTGTGCCCATGGAGCTCCTGAAAGTGAGACCAGGACCGTGGGGTGCTGAGTTTTGTTTCCCCTGGCAGAAGCCTTTGTCAGTACCAGGTATCCCCTCGGACTTAAGGGACCGGTTGCCTGCTGGATTTCCATGAATAACAAGATGCTGCCCAGGGACGAGCTGCCACCTGTGCTTGCTCGGGCTGCTTTGAGAGTGCCCACGGAGCTCTGCAAACTGAGACCTGGAACGTCGGGGAGTGGGTTTTGTTTTGCTGGGCAGAAGACTTTCTCTGTACTAGGTGGGCCCTACACACTTTGCGGCTGGCTGACAGCTGGATTTCCACGAATATCAAGATGCCGCCCAGGGACAAGCTGCCACCTGTGCCAACTCGGGCTGCTTTGAGAGTGCCCATGGAGCTCTGCAAACTGAAACCAGGAACGTGGGCTGCTGAATTTTGTTTCCCTGGGCAGAAGCATTTGCAGTACCAGGTAGGCCCTCATCCCTTTGGTGCAGGCAGCCTGCTGGATTTCCATGAATATCAAGATTCTGCCCAGGGACCAGCTGCCACCTGTGCCAACTCGGGCTGCTTTCAGAGTGCCCACGGAACTCTTCAAACTGAAACCAGGAACGTGGGGTGGTGGGTTTTGTTTCCCCGGGCAGAAGCCTTTTTCTGTACCAGGTAGGCCCTTGGCCCTAAGGGGCCAGTTGCAGACTGGATTTCCACGAATAACAAGATGCTGCCCAGGGACAAGCTGCCACCGGTGCCAACTCGGGCTGCTTTGGGTGTGCCCATGGAGCTCCTGAAAGTGAGACCAGGACCGTGGGGTGCTGCGTTTTGTTTCCCCTGGCAGAAGCCTTTGTCAGTACCAGGTATCCCCTCGGACTTAAGGGACCGGTTGCCTGCTGGATTTCCATGAATAACGAGATGCTGCCCAGGGACGAGCTGCCACCTGTGCTTGCTCGGGCTGCTTTGAGAATGCCCATGGAGCTCTGCAAACTGAGACCAGGAACTTGGGCTGGTGGGTTTTGTCCCCTTGGGCAGTATAATGCACAATACCTAGGTGTCCCTAAGCACGCTGATGCTTGGTGCCTGCTCGATTACTGTAATAATCAGGATGACGTCCAATGAAAGGCTGATGGCTGTGCCAACGTTGGGTGCTTGGACAGTGCCCACAGAATTCTGCAAACTGAGACCTAGACGGTGAGGTGTTGAGTTTTTTTTTCCTGGGCTGTTGCCCACACAGTACTTTTGTGGCCATTTGGGCCCTGAGACCAGGAAGGTGAGGTGGTGAGTTTGGTTTCCCTGGGAAAAAGCCCGCCACATTTTTTGGAAGGGCCTTGCGTTCTGGCCCCGGTTGGCTGCTGTAATTCCGCATTGATCAAGATCTAGCTCACGTACAACCTGCAACCTGTGCCAACTAAGGCTGCTCTGACAGTGCCTGTGGTTACAGCGCTCAGTTTGACTCTTAGAGGTCTAATTACAAGCTGTGTTTGATAAATTATGAGTGTGGTAAATGAATGTGTTCTAGGAGTGTGGGATCCTTGAAATAGTATAATTTTTGATTTTCTTATGGTTGGAAGTATGTTTTACAAGCATAATGAGAATACTCCTTTATTTAGGTACTTTTTCTTCTAGAAAGTATACCATAAGTGTTTTCTAATATTAAATGACAGAGCACCCCGTTGATCCTTTACTGGGAATTTTTCCTATTGTTCAAAAATAACAGAAAAAAACTCTTGCAAAGATAAGGGGAAAAAATTGCTTTAAAAAGTATTTCATTGCAACTTTTAAAGGCAATTAAAGTGCACCTATTGCTGATGGGAAGCCGATAACTGGTTAAACATGTATTCACTTGGTACGTCTCTCTAAAGAAATACTCTAACATCAAGCAATTAAACCCTTCCATCATAGTTTTAGCCTCTTTCCTATTTTAAATGTCAATGAAAAACATCATCAAGAACTCCATATGTATCTCTCCGATTCATCTTACATACAAAGCAACTATTTTTCCATCGGTTTGCTTGATGGTCTGCTTACTGCATTCAGCATTTTTTGGCATGCTTTTTTGCTTCTTTCTGCTGTCAATACTGGCCAATACATGCCATCTGCCAATGGTAGGATTTCTCTCACCTAAGCATATGGATTGAATCTTTAAGATCACTTTCGATAAAATGGATAAAAAAGGAGTTGTTTGATTCCACCTAACATTGAGTCTCTTGGTAAAGGTCACCTGGAGAAAAGTTTTTGCTTCTAGAATTCAACTCATGGATTGAAATATTTGAGAAGACTGATAGGCACTGGAGCATGGAGACACCTTCAGCCTCTGTGGATATAAAGCCCAGATTAAAATGATCAATTCTCTCAACTTGATGGACTGTATTGAGCAGAATTCTGACTAGAATCTCTTTCACACATAGAACACCCTGTTCAAGACACATGGTAAGATGAAGCTCACCTCCGGTTCCCTGCAGGTATTTGTATTTCTAATGAGTCTTTGGGATGCCTAGATGATTTTCAGATGTCTAAAGTTGAGACAAAGCCCACGACTTTCTCAAGACCTGGAACCATCTCCCTAGAAGCTGCAAAACACACAATGCCGCACTTGTGTCAAATTTGCCAAAGCAAGGACTAGAGCAAGAACTGGATGCAAAATACTTGCACAGAGATGATAGTTTTTAAGATATTCATCAGATATTCTTCACATGGGAAGAGTCTTTGAACTCTTCTGTGATAGAACCCCAAAACTAAATGTTTTTTTTTTCATTGAGCACTCTTCTTGATGCAATTCTTCAACTTGGCATGGCTTAATTCAATAGCATCCAAGTCAGAGAAAAATTGGTAAAGGCAGATAGGAAAGAAAATTAGAAATTCGTTACTCAGAGTGTGAGTAGGAAGACAGGGAGCCATTCAAAAGAATAAGGAAACAAAACAGGAGCAGTGAAAATGAGACACATCCTGCATCTTTCCGGCGGGGAAGATGGATTATTTAATTAGTGACAAAATTAGAAGAGCCTGAACATTTGCTGTCCCACAACAGGAACAGAAAAACCATTGGGCACGCACATAATAGCCAAAGAAACATAACAAAGAGAAGGAAATACAGAGAATAGGAAAAAGAAGTAAGACGCTTTTTTCAATCATTGAAATTCAGGTGGTGTATCATTCTAATACCCTTTTTTTATACAGTAAAAGAGTACTTATATACAGTCGGGTAAATTGCAGCTATGTATCATTTTTAGACAGGAAATGTTTTCCAAAAAACATGTACCAGATTATACCACAAGTTTCTAAATGCCAAAGAAAAAAGTACAAAACAGCAAACACTTGGGTAAAGTCCCAGGAACCAGAGATCAAGATCTACACCGATATAAGGAGAGCGGAGAGTTTTTCAAGAAAAGCGAATGCAGCTGACTGTGCTTGTGGATGAAAAGCTCCGGGATTTTTTGCAATTCCACTAGCGCACAAAAGCGCGGTGCTCGGCTGCCTCATGCTTCGCCTGCTGTGAGCTGCACAGAAATTAAGCTGAGCAAGGTTCTTCAGCTTTGCCCTTTTTCAGCAGCTGCGAAACACCGATGGATTGGAATACCTCTCGAGATCTTTTCCTTTCTCAAGATTGTATTGTTGCTGTGTCTTTACCGCACAAGGATAAGTATGAAGAGATCACAGCAATCTGGAAATAAATTCGTCGCTGTATTAAAAAGATAAATGCTTCAACAATGCGCAGCCACGACAAAAATCAGGGCCAAGACTGGGAGACGTTTGCTGTGCTGGCATCCATTTTCTGTGGGCGAGAAGTCATGGAGAAGCTTTTGGCTAGGATGCAGACGACGAGAGAGGCAGAAGACGGAGGTACGGAGCTGTCCGCAGCAAAGTGCCGCTCGCGGGCGTCTTTCGCCCGAAGCAGCGCTCCGGAGCGCACCGCCACCGGCACAAGCAGCAGTGCGCGAAGAAGCGGCTCTTTCGCTTTCGAATGACGGAGAGCCGGCAGCTTGCAGGAGGTGAAGAAGCAAGCCGCACAACAGCAGCATTGTGTGCGCAGCTCTCGAACTGCTGCGGGATGGTGGATTGTCACTCGCATGCCTTTGAAAATTACGTTAGCATGCGAATGGAAGAAGTTTTTGGACAACTTTGCTATACATCTTGCTAGTGCTCCTGCAACACTCCGTGGAAACTTGCGGGTCTCTTTGCGCTGCAAGATGCAAAGAACTGGGTGAACTCGGCAAGCAAGATCGGAAGATGTTTGCAGTGCTGGCACACTTTCTCTCTCGGCGAGAAGTCATGGAGAAGCTTTTGGCTAGGATGCAGACGACGAGAGAGGCAGAAGACGGAGGTACGGGGCTGTCCGGAGCGAAGTGCCGCTCGCGGCTGTCTTTCGCTCCGGAACGCACGTGGGCGCACCGAGACCGGCACAAGCAGCAGTGCGCGAAGTAGCGGCTCTTTCGCTTTCGCTAGACGGAGAGCCGGCAGCTTGCAGGAGGTGAAGAAGCAAGCCGCACAACAGCAGCATTGTGGGCGCAGCTCTCTTACTGCTGCGGGATGGTGGATTGCCACTCGTATGCCTATGAAAATCACGTTAGCATGCGAATGGAAGAAGTTTTTGGACAACTTTGCAATGCATCTTGCTAGTGCTCCTGCAACGCTCCGTGGAAACTCTTGCGGGTCTCTTTGAGCTGCGAGATGCAAAGAACTGGGTGAACTCGTCAAGCAAGATCGGAAGATGTTTACAGTGCTGGCACACTTTCTCTCTCGGCGAGAAGTCATGGAGAAGCTTTTGGCTAGGATGCAGACGACGAGAGAGGCAGAAGACGGAGGTACGGGGCTGTCCGGAGCAAAGTGCCGCTGGTCGGCATCTTTCGCACGAAGCAGCGCTCCGGAGCGCACCGCCACCGGCACAAGCAGCAGTGCGCGAAGTAGCGGCTCTTTCGCTTTCGCTAGACGGAGAGCCGGCAGCTTGCAGGAGGTGAAGAAGCAAGCCGCACAAATCCAGCATTGTGGGCGCAGCTCTCGAACTGCTGCGGGATGGTGGATTGCCACTCGTATGCCTTTGAAAATCACGTTAGCATGCGAATGGAAGAAGTTTTTGGACAACTTTGCAATGCATCTTGCTAGTGCTCCTGCAACGCTCCGTGGAAACTCTTGCGGGTCTCTTTGCGCTGCGAGATGCAAAGAACTGGGTGAACTCGTCAAGCAAGATCGGAAGATGTTTGCAGTGCTGGCACACTTTCTCTCTCGGCGAGAAGTCATGGAGAAGCTTTTGGCTAGGATGCAGACGACGAGAGAGGCAGAAGACGGAGGTACGGGGCTATCCGGAGCGAAGTGCCGCTGGCCGGCGTCTTTCGCCCGAAGCAGCGCGCCGGAGCGCACCGCAACCGGCACAAGCAGCAGTGCGCGAAGTAGCGGCTCTTTCGCTTTCGCTAGACGGAGAGCCGGCAGCTTGCAGGAGGTGAAGAAGCAAGCCGCACAACACCAGCCCACTGCGGCTAGCTGGTTGCTAGATTTCCACGAATTTCAAGTTGCCACCAAGGGACAGGCTGCCACCAGTGCCAAGTCAGGCTGCTTGCAGAGTGCCTAAAGAGCTCTGCCAACTGAGACCAGGAACGTGGGATGGTGAGTTTTGTATTCCGGGGCAGAAGCTGTGTCAGTATCAGGTAGACCCTCAGTCCTTAGGGGCCGTCTGCCTGCTGAATTTCCGCCAATATCAAGATGCCGCCCAGGGACAAGCTGCCACCTGTGCCAACTCAGGCTGCTTTGAGAGTGCCCATGGAGCTCTGCAAACTGAGACCAGGAACGTGGCGTGGTGGGTTTTCTTTCCCCGGGCAGAAGCCTTTGTCAGTACCAGATAGGCCCTTGGCCCTTTGGGGAGGCTGCTCGCTGGATTTCCACGAATATCAAGATGCCGCCCAGGGACAAACTGCCACCTGTGCCAACTCGGGCTGCTTTGAGTGTGCCCATGGAGTTCTGCAATCTGAGACCAGGCACGTGGTGTGGTGAGCTTAGTTTACCTGGGCAGAAGCCTTTGTCAGTACCAGGTAGGCCTTCGCCCTTCGGGTCCAGCTGCCTGCTGGGTTTTTGCGAATCTGAAGATGCTGCCCAGGGACAAGCTGCCACCTGTGCAAACTCGCGCTGCCTTGAGAGTGCCCATGGAGCTCTGCAAACTGAGACCATTAACGTGGGTTGGTCTGTTTTGTTTCCCTGGGCAGAAGCATTTGTCAGTACCAGGTAGGCCCTTGGCAATTATGGGCCGGCTGCCGGCTGGATTTCCGCCAATATCAAGATGCCGCCCAGGGGCAAGCTGCCTCCTGTGCCAACTCGGGCTGCTTTTAGAGTGCCCACAGAGCTCTGCAAACTGAGACCCGGAACGTGGGGTGGTGGGTTTTTTTTTCCTGGGCAGAAGCCTTTGTCAGTACCAGGTAGGCTCTCAGTCCTTAGGGGCCGTCGGCCTGCCGGATTTCGACGAATATCAAGATGACGCCCAGGGACAAGCTGCCACCTGTGGCAACTCACGCTGATTTTAGAGTACCCATGGAGCTCTGCAAACTGAGACCATGAACGTGTGTTGGCGAATTTTGTTTAACTGGGCAGAAGCCTTTGTCTGTTCCAGGTAGGCCCACGGCCCTTAGGGGCCGTCTGCCTGCTGGATTTCCGCCAATACCAAGATGCCGCCCAGGGACAAGCTGCCACCTGTGCTAACTCGGTCTGCTTTGAGAGTGCCCATGGAGCTCTGCGAACTGAGATGTGGAACGTGGGGTGGTGGGTTTCGTTTCCCTGGGCAGAAGCCTTTGTCAGTACCAGGAGGGCCCTTGTTCATCAGGGGCAGGCTGGCGGCTCAATTTCCACGAATATCAAGATGCTGCCCAGGGACAAGCTGCCACTCGTGCCAACTCGCGCTGCTTTGAGGGTGCCCACGGAGCTCTGCAAACTGAGACCAGGAAGGTAGGGTTGTGGGTTTTGTTTTCCCGGGCAGAAGCCTTTGTCAGTACCAGGTAGGCCCTTGTTCCTTAGGGGCAGGCTGCCTGCAGGATTTCCACAAATATCAAGATGCTGCCCAGGGACAAGCTGCCACCTGTGCCAACTCGTACTGCTTTGAGAGTGCCCATGGAGCTCTGCAAACTGAGACCAGAAACGTGGTGTTCTGAGTTTTGTTTTCCCGGGCAGAAGCCTTTGTCAGTACCAGGTCGGCCCTTGGCCCTTGGGGGCCAGCTGCCTGCAGGATTTCCACGAATATCAAAATGCTGCCCAGGGACAAGCTGCCACTTGTGCCAACTTGGGCTGCTTTGAGAGTGCCCACGGAGCTCTTCAAACTGAGCCAAAGTATGTGGGGTTTCGGGTTTTGTTTTCCCGGGCAGAAGCCTTTGTCAGTACGAAGTAGGCCCTCAGCCCTTAGAGGCAGTCTGCCTGCTGGATTTCCACGAATATCAAGATGCCACCCAGGGACAAGCTGCCACCTGTGCCAACTCGGGCTGCTTTGAGAGTGCCCATGGAGCTCTGCAAAGTTAGACCAGGAACTTGCCTTGGTGAGTTTTGTTTCCCCGGGCAGAAGCATTTGCAGTACCAGGCAGGCTCTCGGAACTTCAGGGCCGTCTGCCTGCTGGATTTCCACGAATATCAAGATGCTGCCCAGGGACAAGCTGCCACTTGGGCCAACTCGCGCTGCTTTGAGAGTGCCCACGGAGCTCTGCAAACTGAGACCATAACCTAGGGTTGTGGGTTTTGTTTTCTCGGGCAGAAGCCTCTCTCAGTACCAGGTAGGCCCTTGTTCCTT